>NC_084793.1:34211327-34515285 GCF_963169125.1 Humulus lupulus | reverse complement strand
TACTCCGAGATGAAGTGTTATTCTTCTTAGTCATGGAGGAGGCAGTCTTGGACTGTGCCTCTTCATCCTGTCTCTGGGAAAGTGATTCTGAGAGTGTCCTTGGGGTCCTACTCCTCCCCTGGGACTCTCTGTTACTGTTGTCTCGCATTCCTGCTGCTTTGGCCCGAGCCTCCCTCACCGCCTAAGTAGCACCTTCAACGTTAGCTTAGGCTAACTGAGTAGCCACCTCCAAGGCCACAACAACCTCTTGGTGTCTCTGGTCAGCTTCCTGCTCCCTCTGGATCATTCTTTGGACCTACTCATCTATCTCTCATCGTTGTCGTTCCATAGTCGCCCTTTGAAGGCCAATTTCTGCAGCAAAGGCCTCCTACCTCGCCAGAAATTGTGCCATCTCCTCCCGGTGAGTGTCATGTGCATCCTCCACATCAGGTTGATCTCCAACCTCCACCTGAGGTTCGTTAATGGGATCTATATCACTACAACAATATTTAGTATATATTACATTAAAGAATAGCATATATTTAGAAGTGCTATTATTGGAGGGGATTAAAAACACACGGAAGACTTGGCGCCATATGAATAAAACTCAGGCGCCAAAATGAATTTTTTTTTTGTCAGTCTCACATCTGCCAAATTCCCTAAATCTAAGTTACCTGAAAGTTTCTCTCAGCCTCCATCTCTCACTCACGAAGACTCACTCCACCCTCACGAAGTCTCTCTCTCGTCTCGTCTCTCCGCCCTCTCCGCCTCACGAAATCTCTCTCTCTCGTCTCGTCTCTCCGCCTCACGAAGTCTTCTCAACTCATCTCTGCCTCACAAAGACTCGCTCCAGAGTGGAGCTCTTTCTCCGCCTCACGAAGTCACGCTCCAGAGTGGAGCTTCTCTGCCTCACGAGTTCTCTGCCTCACGCCCACTATCTCAGGTTCGTTTCTTATCTTATATATGTAAAAAAATACAAAATCTTATTCTGCTTCGTTCTTTCTTTTCTATTTTCTATTTTTTTTTATTAGAAACACACACAAATGACATCTTTTAAGTCTTATATGTAGAGGGAAGAGATTCACATCCCAAAATACATCAGAAAATATTTCAATATGGATCATTAGTCTTATTGGGGAAGTTTTCTGCACTAAGCAGTTTTGTCTTATTGTTTTGTTTTGCTTTACATTATTATTCTCATAATTGTATTCAGACACTTTGAGGTCATCTTCTCACGATATTAATACAAAGAAGTTTCTTTTAGAAAAAAAATTAGTATTTATTTTTTCCCATCTGATACTGTTATGGCTGCAGTTTTTTTCCCTTTCAATTTGGTCAATTTTTGATGTGTTTCATCTGTTTTAACATTCATTATTAGCAGACATTATGAACTAAGTTAAAGTACCCAGTATTTTTCTTGAGATCCTACCAAGGATTGTTGGGTACTTTTTTTTGAGCTGACTAGGGGTTGCAGGGGTTTGGTGCAATGACCCATTATGATATAATCAATGTTCAGCCTGACTAATGTTTATTAGCTTAAATATTTTTTTAAAGATTTCACATATTTGCCTGTATTTACTTTTAGGAATATTTATTATTATTGTTGTTTGAGATTATTTTGTTATTTATCATTTTATGTATTTTTATTATTTTATTATGTTTTTGCAGAAGAGAGCTGGCTAAGGAAGTTGTTGAACTTTTGACCACTGCTGCAGATGGTGCTAAATCTTTGATTGATGCTAGTGATAGGCTGATATTATATGTTGAATTAGCTCGATTATATGGTACTCTTGGTTATGAGCGTAAGGCGGCGTTCTTTTCAAGGCAGGTAGCTCAGTTATATTTGCAACAAGAAAATAAGTTGGCTGCTATTAGTGCTATGAATTTTTTGGCATTGACAACAAAAGCATATCGTGTTCAGAGTACAACATCTGTTTCTAGATCTTCTATTGTAAAAGTGAGTATATAAATATTATCTGGGAGATGGTTTTTAATTTTCGGGGATCTCATGTCTTTACGTGTATTAAGCAGCATTCTTGGCTCATATCATTCATTTGACACGAGGAGTTGGGTTTCACTTTGTCTACTTTGATTGTCGGTGGACTCTTATGTTTCTTATAGCTATTTTAGAGCTCGTTCTTTACCACTATCTGTCATTTATTAAACATTATTTTTTTTAAATTTTCACTGACCATATCCTCTTATTTTGTGGAACATATCTTGTAAATATGTTGTTAACAAGTTTATTTGCCTTTATCTTACTTGGAAACTTTACTGAAGGAGGCTGGATCAGGTCATGCTGATAGCACAAAAATGATGCACCAGGCCGTAATTTCTCTTTTTGAGTCTCAATGGAGCACCCTGCAAATGGTTGTACTGAGAGAGATTCTGCTATCTACTGTCCGTGCTGGAGATCCTCTTGCTGCCTGGAGTGCAGCTGCACGGCTGCTTAGGTCATATTATCCTTTAATTACACCTGTAGGGCAAAATGGTCTTGCTAGTGCACTTTCAAATTCAGCTGATAGGCTGCCTTCTAGAACACGCTCTGCTGATCCTGCTCTACCTTTCATTAGGTAAGTATACAATATCTTAAGGAGGCTATTCTACTTTTACGAGCAAATAACACGATATTTTTTAGTGATGTATGCGCACATAATGCATAATGCTTAAGCAAGGGTAGTGCTTTACTTTGTGAGTTGTGAATTGCTGAACTGATAGACAGACTGAGGCTAGGTTCTGGCTTTCCATTCTTTGTAAAAGAAAAACTTTTCATGGTGTTTATCTTGCTATATATGTTTGTATGAATAATATGTGTATGATAATCCACTTTGATTTATTGTTTATACTTGGCTGTTGATTTTTCTAATTCTTGTCCAAATCTGTCCATTATTGATAATGTGATAACTGTAGCTGATACTAACTTGCATGTGAATATTTCTTTTGCTAAACTAAGTTCTCGATTGTTGCTTTTGCTTGATCAATTTCACTTGTACATATTACTAAATCTAGATTACTATTAGAGATGGTAAACACTCTTAAATTAGAAGCAATTATGGCGACATTTGTACTGCTTAACTTTGATTTGAATACAATCTGAAATATTTGGCAACTTTAAGATATAGTATGACATAGATGCTGCTAGCATTTTTTCCCCAAAAATAAAAATGTTATGGATGGTAGATGTTTTCCATATATATATTTGTTTTCTTTTACTTCTTTTCAACTCAAAATTTCCAGCTTCAGTAGCAGTTTCAACTATGTTATTTACCAGTCTATCTTTTAAATTTTCCCAGGCTGGATCGTTAAAAATAGGGTAAATTCACTCTTAGAGCTCTACTTTTATCATCACATATTATTCTGCAATTTTCAATTTATTCCAGATTGCATTCTTTTCCCCTTCATCAATCACAAATGGACATTGTTAAGCGGAATTCAGCTAAAGAAGATTGGTGGGCTGGATCAGCTCCTTCTGGACATTTTATATACACACCATTCAGCAAAGGAGAGCCAAATAACAACAGTAAACAGGAGTTGATTTGGGTTGTTGGGGAACTTGTTGAAGTTTTGGTTGAGTTGGAAAACCCTTGTGGCTTTGATTTGAGGGTCGATAGTATTTATCTGTCTGTGAATTCAAGAAATTTTGATCCTTTCCCTGTTACTGTTAATCTTCCAACTAATTCCTCAAAGGTTATTGCCTTGTCTGGGATTCCAACATCAGTGGGGCCTGTGACAATTCATGGGTGCACTGTCCACTGCTTTGGTGTTATTACAGAACACCTGTTTAAGGATGTTGACAACCTGCTCCTTGGAGCGATGCAAGGACTTGTGCTCTCTGATCCTTTTAGATGCTGTGGGTTTGGGAAGTTGAAGAATGTATCAGTTCCAAATATTTCTGTGGTACCACCACTACCTTTGCTGGTATCACATATTGTTGGTGATGGTGCAATTATTCTACATGAAGGTGAAATTCGTGACATTTGGATACGTCTGGCAAATGCTGGCACAGTTTCAGTTGAGCAGGCCCATATTTCACTATCAGGGAAGAACCAAGATTCTGTTATCTCAATTGCGAGTGAAACCTTACAATCTGCATTGCCTTTGAAACCTGGTGCAGAAGTGACAATTCCTGTGACCTTAAAAGCACGGAGACTTGGTGTAGGGGATGTTGATATTGCTGGTGGAAAGAGTGCCTCTGGAAGTATAGTGAGGCATTCCAAGGATGGAAGCAGTCCTGTGTTGCTGATCCATTATTCAGGTACCTTTTTTGTTGCACTTCTCTTTTACTTTTGATTTTGGTTCATTTTAAAGTGGCAGTGTAATGTTAAGCGACTGTGAGTCGCAATTGTAATGTAATGTTGTAACCTACAATGCTTTAACCTAAAATGGAGCAAGTTTATCCCCTAACCAACATAAATTCATTGTCTAGCCAAAGAACATACGCACAAATACTCTTGGAAATTTAGACAAAATAGTTTACATATAGTAATAAATAAACAGTTGATTTTGATAAGCTGAGATATAGCCTTGTCTGGGATTCCCTTTGATGACAAAATGCTTGGATGAAGTGGGAATTGAAACTTTGTTGCCTAATACAGTGAAAGACCATAAGAGCATTGATTGGAATCTATTGAGTGTTGAACTTGGATAGAACAGTAATAACTGTCAAGAAACTGTATCAACTGTCATGAAAATATATTAACAACTAAACAGTCTTGGCTTAACTGCTAAAACAGAATAAGAGCTGAACTAAAGGAGGTTATTATATTTTTTAATCAATGATCATTTGAGTATGTAAATAATATCTATGTCTTTGTTCATGTAATTTTTATTTTGATCTTATAAGCATGTTGTTCTTTCAATATGAGATAATTGTGACATGACTTTTTGATTTATTGGGTTCTCTACACAAGTTTCTAAATTTCTTTAACTCTTTCAGAAATTCAGAAAAGAAGACAAGCAACTTTAGGGAACTGAGGCATTTATAAAGGGATCTCATATTTTCATCTTAGCTAGGTTTGGTTCATTTGGCTATTTTTTCACTTTCAAGGTATTCATTATGTAATTTTTTTTTAATGATGACTCCTAATTAAAGGTCGAATGATGTTGATAGTTTATTAATTGGTATGTAATTTTTCTTTCATTTTAGTGGCTTCATTAGATTTCAAATTGGAGGGAACTTTATTTGCAGCAGTTTGCAAGAGGTATGTTTTCTTTTATTTTTGTTAAAATACTTTGCAAATGTTAGAGGAGTTTGAATATCTTAGATATTCATCCATAGTGAAGTAGGTTCTGAGATTATTATTATTGTGTGCTGCGGTGATAACGGAAGGTTGAGAACTTGTGTGTATTAGTGAAGTAGGTTCTGAGAATTTGTGATTGATGGTTGGTTAATAAATATGGCTGGAATGTTTTTTGATTTTATGTTAGTTATTTGATGAGGAGTTTCTTGTATGTATTCTACTTTCAAATACATACATGAGAGCTTTCGGAAGAGGAGTTACTCGGTCAAAGTTGCAAATTGTGTCAGAAAGTGATGACCATTTGATGAAGATAGAAGGTCAATGCAAAGATTTGAAAGACAAAATGCAACACATGGAGAAACTCATTGTTTCTTTAATGAAAAATCAAGTAAGTATTTGATGCTGAAACTATATTTTCATGTGGCTAAATTGCAATAATAACTAAGATTCATATTTAATTTTTTGGTTAGTCTTTACTTTTGTATTTTTTTTAATTTTGATGTTGAATTCATGTCTTTCTATCTTACTTGTAGATAGAATACATCTACTCAGAGTGAGGAGCAATCAAATGTTAATGTTCAATCAAATTCTCATGTTCATTCCACTCAGGTAATTATGATACTAATTATATGAAAATGATAAAATCTAAAACATATAATATTCAATATAAAATCATTTACTGCTGCTGAATTTGTTATATTGATATATTGTTAGAGTGTCAAGAACCACACATTTGGCTCAAAATGCAAAATATTAGATTGGATTGGATCTGGAGAAATTATTGCAGAAGGTTATTTTATCTCAAGTGACCCAAAGGATGAGGTTCACCATGTTCCTCTTAGGCCTAGTGCTATGAAAGTGGGGATAGATCTTGTGAGAAAGAATGATGCATTTCTGTGGAGGCCTTCAACAATTATGTCTACTATAGAAGATGCTGTAGGTAGTATAATTGCATGGCCAGCTGATAAAGTTATAGTTAGGTAATTAACTTTTTTTATGTACTCTTTTAGTTTACTATAACTTTAAGTTGAAGCATTACTTATTTAAATTTTGTTGTAGCTAAACAAATGAACTCACAACAAAGACAAGTGCACAAAGGATGATGAATTGAAGGATGGAGCAAGTTTCACGCATGGTTTACTTTTGTGTATCTTGTAATGTTTCTATTTATCATTTTTGAAGTAAAAATTGTTCAAGATTATAAAACTTTATTATGTTATGCTTTTAAATTTAAGTTAGAACTAAGATCTCATGAAGTAGACACATTCATGGTTTGAATTAGTTATTGTTTAATGTAATACTTATGGTTTATCAATCTATTGAGAATTACATTTTATGATTAATTTTGAATTTTTTTGATCAAAATACAATAATGAAAATCTTTTAATTAAAAAAAAACCATATAAGTATACTTATCAAAATAAAATTTAAAATTTTATTACTATATGTTATGATTTAAAAACATATTATAAGCGTAAAAAAATTGTTATGGTTTATATAATATAACAAACTAAAAATGTTATCAAAATAATCAAATGTAACAATTGAAAAGTGTTATGAAAAAAGTACAAGATTAAACTTCAAGTTTATAACCAAAAACTCTATCTAAATGTTATTATTTGAATATTATAGCACCTAAAAATGTGTTATTGAATAGTTTAAGATAACACCGAACATAACATTCAAAAACTGTTATAGCAAAAGACTGGACTTTTAATAACAGGGGCTATGTTAGCATTTTCAGAAGTGCTATCAATAGTCCCGGTTAGCAGTTTTTAAGTGTTATGAATACTGTTTTTTCTTGTAGTGTGGGATCCTGGGTGGTGGAATCCTTGGGAGCAGTCTTCTTTTTCTGACTGGGTTTTGGAGGTATCGTAAACTGATGAAAGTGTGTCTCTTGATTTCGTACTCTCAATGAAAGCACCAAAATGTTGACCTGTGAAATTGGCCAACAGTCGTATGTACGGTATACGACATCTTTTGAACGAAATAAATAGAATAAATGATAGAGTACGATTATCTTAAATAAACACACAAGAATTTTATAGTGGTTCAGCCCTGTTCTGATGAACAGTAATAACCTAATTTTAGTATTAAATCACTCGATAATTACACTGTTGAACCAAAGTATTCACTCGTTCTCACTTGCCCAGAATTTCTCCCCAAATGCTCTTTAGATCTCCAAAATTCCAGAAAAAGCGATCCTTTGAAATGAAGCCCTGGGTCCTTTATTTATAGTACCCAGGGGCTGCTACATGACCAGTAGTACTGGGATCGTGGTTTGGTACACGATTATCAGGTAGTGGAGATACGTGTCCACCTCCCCATGATTATGAGATCATGGGTCTTCTCATTGTTTCTCTAGATCATGGTGGATAATGTAGGATAGAAATCTCCGGGAAGATGTTAAGTCTCTGTTGGTATGTGAGACTTAGGTGCTAGGCCTGACGACCCGAGCTTGGGTGCTAGGCCTATGACCTTCTGGGTGCTGGACCTCTTGATCCTCTGTGTGCTAGGCCTGTGACCTTCTGGGTGTTAGGCCTATTGATATCAGTTTGAACGAGAGTGAGTATTTCTCAGTGAAGTGTATTTGGGGGTTTGAGCCGAACACCTTATGAAAAATAGGGTGGGCCGACGACCCAGGTGGTTCTTGATGTCAGGCCAAACACCCTAGGGGTTGGGGTCAGGCCAACCACCCCTAGAGATCCTTGGGCATACTAAGGCCGACCACCCCTGGGGTAGGGGTTAGGCCGACCACTCTCTTGGACACACTGGGGCCGACCACCCCTATGGGTAGGGGTCAGGCCAACCACCCCTAGGGGGGTTTAGGCTTGGTTGACTTCCTTATAGGTCGTGGACCTATCTTTTTTGCCCGTCGGTCTTTTCTCAATACTTTGTTGTTTTTTTCCCTGATTTGTGATGTCACGTGTCGCATTCTCATTCGCCACGTCATCCTCATATTTTTGAGGGATAACAGAGTTTAATTTTTTTTTAAATCATTTTTTATTTTATTTTATTGTGTCTGCCACTTAATTTAAAAGCTTGGTATTTAAATGCAACAGCTGATAAACTTAAGTATTTATGCCACTAATATCCCATAAAATTGCATTCCTCTAACGACAACAACTAATGGTAAGTATCTAGATGCAACAAATATGGAAAAAAGTTTTTATATGGTCAAAATTAAAATTAGGTATTTAAGTATAACAACTGCATAAAAGTATTTATCCTACTAATATCCATATTGATCATATATAAACATGTAAAATGTCATTTTTATAAAGTTAGTTTACAAAATATATCCAAAAATATGAATTTCAGCTCACTCTTAATTTACCCATCCCTCACCATCAAACAATATATCATTATATGATTTCTAACCATATGTTGAGTAATATATATGTGATAAAAATGAAAGTATGAATCATTACATGAAGCTAGTGAAAAAGGGGACACCAGTGTCCTTGATCCATTTTTCTGCTTCTAAGAATGGTCCAACTGTGAATTGCGCAACTTCATCCTTTGCTATCACATGGTACCCTTTCCACTTCACTCTCTGCTATGTCTTGGCTCCTAGTCTAGTGTTCCCATACTCGGTGTAGTATAGGGTGTCAAGCCCAAAGGTGCCTGCCCAAGCCAACCACCCATCTAGGTAGATCAAGTCACCCAAGTTGCTCTCCATAACCACAATCCTAAAAAACTCTCTCCATGGCCTCCCTAAGTAGTTTTTTACTGTCAATCTGTTAGCAAACAACTTCTACTCGGGCACAATGGTACAATTTTGGATAACTATGCTAGTCGGCTAATGTTTCTCCTTATGCCCTTGAGCCGCCACGGCTATGAATTGGTCGTCCATAGGGCATCGTGCGATGATCTTTGAATTTTGGATGATAACTATGCCATCTCCAAATATAAAGTTGACGATTCCTGAAATGACACAATCACAGTAGAACTGGTGTCCTGTGTGCACATATATACAACGTGTCTTGGTACCCCTCTATTCTGCAATTATAGAACACCACCTTTTCAGCATGCACCCGAAGTTCCACTGCTTGGTGTCCATCTGGTCTCGTCGTGTTCTCAAATCTCATGTCCTTACAAAAGAATCATGATCCAGTCACAGCTGCATGCATGCATGTAAGTATATGTAATTAAAAATTATATTACTATTAATAGAAGATAAGTCTAGTTCGAGATAGGTGAATTTTACAACAATGGGTTAGTTTAATAAAGAAAAGCCATAGCAGGGCTTGTCCTCCAACCAAAATATACTCACGTTTTTTAACAGGTGACCTGATAAGAAAAGGTGGCTAGACTCGAACTAGTTTCATCCTCGAACAATAATATATTTTTTAATTGAAATTATACACATGCATATAAGTAAAAGTAATTATAATATACATGCACCTTACTAAAAGTAATCGACCTCATGGGGGTTGTCCCTTTGACGACGCTCTTACTACCAGTGACAGCAGTTGCATTAGGATCATCTCCAAACATTATAACATTAACCACGTGCTTATCCACCTTTATGTGCTCGTCATAAACTCCAGTCTTGACGTGAATGACATATCTTCCAGTCGTGAGGTTCTTAGGGTAAGCGGCTAGAGCAGCGGCTATGGTCTTAAACTACCCGCTACCATCCTTGGCAACAATCACTTGGGGTTCGATCTTTCATTGTTTACCTACAAAAGTAGTAATCCATTGTGGGAGGCCATCATCATACAAAAGGCGACAACCATTAAGGGGTTTAACATCACTTTTTAAGCCAAATGCCTCAAGAATCTGGGACAACCCTGAAACAATAGCTAAAGCATTGTCAGTGAGAGCAGAGGCATTTCGCAAAGTGTCTTTCATTTGATCTTAAATTTTGTGCTCTGGCACTCCATCAATGCATGTCTTTCCATAGGTGATGGCGGAGCTCACTGTTGCGATAATTTTGCTATGCAAGTGCACACAGTTGCAAATTCGTAATAAAATGGTAAAACCAAGTATCGTCCTCAAGGACTGATTTATCAATTACCAGTCAATTAATTTCTTGTTCTATTTGATGAATTGAAATTCTTGATTTTTGTAAAATACAGCAAAAGAAACAATAAAGTGCAGAAATAATAATCGAAAATTAAATAGAATAATAACTAATAGTAAAACTTTTAATTTAATCACTGAGAAACAATTAGGATATTCAATCTCATCAACTATCCTCCCCATTATTCCCTAATGCAAAGTGTGAATTCTTCTTATTTTTACCTAATTCAATTAACAAGTTGATACAGCAGCCTATAATCATACTATGAATTATAAACTCAACCTAGGTGACAATTTCCTATATTTCTATGGTAAATTGAACCACAAAGGTAGCATTAATCTCAATCAACTTAATAACAGTTACACAATTAATTCAGATACTTTCGTTCTAAATTAAAATTATGTCCAATATAACCACAGCAGAATTAAATCTCACTTCTCAGATTTTGACTTAATAACATATATATCTGACTAAAGATGGCCAATCAATAATCAATCTATAAGAACAGGTCATATGGAATTGAAGAAGATTGAAGAAGAAAGAAATTAAAATTGCATTAGGTCATAACAGAGCTTCAAGTGATTCAATTGAACATCCTAAACAGAAAATTAGTTCATAGTCATAGTACTAATCACAACAAAAACTAAAGATAACATCAGGAAGAAAAACATGTAAAAATACTCTAAGCTTGAGCCTTCAAAACCAGAACTTCTCCCTTCGTCCGTACGTACGTTTTTCTTCTCCTTTTCGTCATTTAAAACCTAGGATTTCAGATTTTTAAAGAGGCGGGCCGCGGCCCTACATATACTATGCCGCGGCCCGTGTCATAATTCCTGGGCAGAAGATCCTCTGAATGTCGCGGCCCTCTGAAGCCATGCCGCGGCCCGCATCAACGATTTCTGGGCAGAGTGCCCATCTATGCCGCGACTCTCCCTAGCCATGCCGCGGCCCGAGGATTTCCTTAAAAACATTGCTTCTGTTTCCCACCTAGCCGCGGCTCCACTTTGCTCATGCCGTGGCTCTTAAGGGATTTCTCAATTCTTCAAGTTTTCATCCCAAAATTTCACCAACACTTCCAAATTGTGTTGAGAACCATTCTTTATCAAAATATGATGGAAAACTCGGTTATTTCTTCCCTTTCTTGGGCATTTTCTTCCACATGCTCAATTCTTCCTGATATTTACAAAGACAAACAAACAAAGCATAAACCCGCGCTAAATGAAGGAAAAATGAAATAAAAGACTACTAAAAACATCACCAAAACATGATAAAAACTAGACTCAACACTCACCTAACTCTTAAGCTCAGTAGAGCGTTCTTGAAGGGTGTGCATTACACTATCACCAACCATGGACAAGGAGGCCTAAAGTTGATCAATGACAAAGCTAAAAAAATCGTTGCAATCCTCGAGGGGCATCTTCAATTTTGGGTTGTTGCTCTTGTTGGCCTCAACCAACAAGGATCCAGTCAAGTTCAAGGATTTGCTAAATTGGTCCATGGTGGTTAGCATGGCAGCCTTGATATAGTCTTAGAAATCAGCGTTAGAGTTGGCTGCCACGGGCTTAATGCTGTCTACGCAAGATGCCTTGTAGTTTGTAGTGGAGTAAACAGATTCTCTACCATCTTCAATTGTGAGGAGATTCCATTGACATTGCCAACTTCCTCCTTTTTCTGATTCTTAACATGTAACCATGGCGACTACTGCTAGGGCAACTTCCACTGCCAATACAATGGACAGCGTTGACACAACTACTTTTTCGAATGCCATGGGAATATAAAAGGAGTGTGTATAGCAGAAATGGTCTGAGAGAGACTGGAGAGAGTGAGCAGTAGAGCTAGAAAGAGAGGAAAGACATTCACTCGTCCTCTCTTTGCAAGCCTCTATTTTTTTTTACGAATGATAGGTAACCATTTGGTACCATGTGTTTTTGTAAAGTGTCATTTTGGTACCCGTGTTTACAATAATGTTCATTTGGTATCCTGTATTTTGAAATCGTACATATCTAGTACCCTATATTTTGAAATAGTACATATTTGGTACCTTAAACTCAAATTTAATTAATAAAATTTTACTAATTTAATTAAACTGATCTCAATTATGAGTTTTAAATTCAAATTTAATTATTTAATTACATATAAATTATGGTAGTTTAGTCATATTGATAAAATTTTATTTATCAAATTTGAGTCTAATGTAACAAATATGTATGATTTTAAAATACGGGCACTATATAAGCATTATTGAAGAAAAAAAAAGTATCAAAACAATACTTTGCAAAAATATAAAGTATCAAATAAGTAAATTACCTTTTATGAATATATATAAATATATATATGCATGGTTTCTTATACAAATAAGTTGAGCATCTAAAAATTGGTCATATATTTAATAGAATATCTCTTTCTCCTCGTTGACTCTCCGTCAAATAATATTTGGACGTTATATATTTATGATTGGTTTGCCGGTGTTTAAGCAGCTTAATTATATACATTGTTTCGAAATAGTAACTCTAGATATGTCCTGACGAGTACGATCGACGTCTATGTACGTAGTAGCATGATATCAAACTATTAATATATATGAAAAAAAAAAAAGAACATCGATCGAACACTTTTCTAAACAAAAATACAAACTATATGTGAAAATGATTAAAATATTTTCAGGGATTATTATTATACACACATGACACATATACATAGAGGGAGAAGGGTTATTAGGCTCTAAGTGCTAGTTTGGGAGAGCTTTTATATTATGTCTTGCATCATTGTATATGCGCGCGGCTCCTTTTCTCTCGCAGAAAACTAGTATTTCAAATTTAGTTAAGAGAGAGAAAATTGTACTACGAAATTTAGTTAAGAGTATATATCAATTTAATTGATGTAAAAATGCTATTTACATAACTCGATTTGTTTTAAAGAAAAATGTGCAGTATCAAATAAAATAGAAAACAATTATATATCCAATATATCTTTTAAGATTAAGATAGGTATATATATTATTTATATGAATATTGGTATGATAATATTATCATAGAGAAAAATGTTGTTATTTATTAATAATATTAATACAATTAAATTTATAATTACTTGTATATAAAGTGAAATTTCGTATTTTATACTTAACAAGTGATTAAAATTAAACAACTTATTTAAATGTGGAATATGAATAAAGTTGTTTAAACATATTTATGTGTGTTGTCACAATTGTGGTGAATGTCAAAACAGAAATTGAAAACAAGTAAAAATTGACACAAACAAATTTTTATGTGTTTCAGAAATTCTTTTGGATAACTTACATCCACGGGGCTACGCCTAGAGAATAAACAAATTAGTAAATAACAAAGTTGTAGAAAAGCATTGACTTAAACAACGTAAGACTCCCTCTTAAACTATTGTCACCATCTTGTGGTACTATTCTTTACAAATCTGGTTTTGATGAAACACTGAATCTCTTGAACTCCTTTCAAAGAACAGTGAGCACTCTCTTCCTCCCGAAGTGAGACTTGATGAAATCTTCTCCTGAAGACCACAACGAGCGTTCATAAGAAACACAATCTGTTACAAGGAACAAAGATGAATACAAGGAAAAATGGTGCACTCGACACAACATTAAAGAATAAGGTGAACAACTTAGTCTTCACAAAAAACAACACAAGTATTCTTTAAAGTAAGCCAAAATATTATCAATATTACAAGATAAGAGAGATGACTTTTCAAGAGCTCTTGCTATCTATTTATAGCTGTTTGTACGTTCAGAAGATGCTCTCTTGCAATCTAGAGCAATAAAGAAATTATTTGCGAATTTCTTTATAAGGAAAAAAATCTGCCAGTTTGTCTTAACAAATTGAGCATTTGTGTGGACAATTTATGAATCTGGACAGATTTAAGTCTATATTCATTTGTAAAAGCAATAGCAACCATATCATTTTTTTCCTGAAAATATTTGATTTAATCTTCACAAAATTAGTGGGATAAGAACAAATCTTCAAGACTTTAATAACCATATCAAAAAATAATCTTTTAGATAAAGACTAAAACTTCACAACTCAAAATGAGTCATCCACGAGTTTTTACAGCACACAAAATCAAACTTTAATTCAAAAAAATCATGAATAAATAAAATATATGGTCTAGAATTTTTTTTTTTTGCCAAAAAAAGTTCGAACAATCTCCCCCTTTTGGAATTTTTATAGACAAAGCACATATATTTTATTTTACTCGAGAAACTCCTGCAAGAAACAAAAAAGTTAGATTTGCAAATTGACATAGACAAACTCCCCATGCATACAACATCTAACTCAGAACAAGACAAATCAAAACATATCCAAAGTGTTGTTGACGCCGTTTTTCGTCAAACAGTGAAAGAAGAGCACGTAAACAATTACTGATAATGGCCAATTGAAATAAGACAATATAAACACACGATTTTTACGTGGTTCAGCAGTTAAATCTGCCTAGTCCACGAGTCTCTGTTATTAAACTCAAGATTATCTCTGAAAATTCTTCAGCATGAATTCTTCAGAGTTTTCTCTCAAGGTTCAGAATTTCGGTCCTTTACAATGGTGCATGGCCTCTCCATTTATAGAGAAGGCCGCAGAATACTATCCCACATATTTTGGGTAGTTACTCTTTTTGTGAATAAAATCAATGGCTTTAAATGCCTATAATCAAATATAAAAGGAAACGTCCCCTGAAGACCAGGGGACGTATAACTGACCAAATAATATCCCACGATTCTAGGGGATTTTTAGTAATAAATGAGGATTACATCTCGTATTTACGACACTTATAGTTATTCAAGGTTTTTATCATATATCCTCCAAGGCCTTAGCCTCCCAGGTTTCTCATCATCTTTCGAACTAGGGACATCTCCCGAGGTCACATGGCTTTCGAGATTGCATGTGCGTCGAGCTCAGACCCCCTGATCCGAGGTCATTCCTGAAGATAGATGTGTTAAGGGAGCTACCTTATCGAGATCATGAACGTTTCGAGGTCACCACATTCGAGGTCATATCGAGTCTTGCAGGCTCGATATTCAATCCTGGAGCATACTTTAAACCTTACGAGACCATTTATTGCGAATCCATCTTTCGAGGTCATATTTACCATAGCTCGAAATCTGGGTATAACATCTTGCCCCCTCAAAAGTATTTGTTCGAATCCTACGAGAAGGAAACTTTTGAACTACTTTCTTTGAGAACTGCACCGTCACACTTTTGAAAATGGACACGCGTCAGCTGGGTATTGCTCATTTTTGGTACTTGAGTACCTTGGAAACATGCCCACGATCATCCGTCTGCCACCTTTTCGGCGCCATCTTGTCATTGATTCCCATCCGTCCGATCTAGCAAGGATTTCATTCAACGCTCCGGATTAATCCCCCTTTTCCATCTATATATACGAGACCCCATTCTTCATCTTCATTTTTACCTTCGTTCACCGAAAGCAAGAAAAGAAGAAAAATGAAACTAGAGACCTCTTTATAAAGTTTCTATTCTGTGCATGTTTTCTCGGCCAAAGAAACAAAGAAACCCTGGTCTGTTCGAGTCCGTGAGTTCTTATTTGCAACCTCTTCTTCAATCGACAATTTCTCTGCAATCGCCATTATTGTGTAAGTATGCAATCTTTGTTTTCCATTTTGTCAGTTTTTATTCATGTTGTTCTTGTTGTGTATGTGTATATACTAGTTTACATCCTTAGCATAATATGATAGGAGGTTTTGATCCGATAGGCTCTTATGCTTTTTAGACTTCCATACTGGATTTACATCACTGGTTTATACCCAGTTTTCATATTTGAGTGAGGTTTCTATTTTCTGGGTTTTGAAATTTTTTAGGCGACGTTTCTTGTACACTAAGTTTTCGGGTAAAAACATGGGCCTTGAAAAATGCACGAAACCCAAGGCTGCCTTTCCTGGTTAACCGCCACTCTCTTTTCCCTTGATTTTTGGGATTTTCAAAAAAATTTCCACTCTCCTTCCTTTCCCGTGGAACACACGTCCTGACTCTTTAATAAGGGTCTTAATATATAGCTTGTTTTGCTCCTTAACCCCGAGCTCGTAAGTTCGAGCTCGGAACTCTTGCATGCATGGCCCTTACCATTTTTTCTTTCTTGCTAGATGTCACAGAATCTGGAAAGATGGTGGGGGTCGTTGCTGGCAATCCCTTACGAGCCAAAAACCTTGAGCCCAGAATCGTTGTTCGCCTGGAATCAACGTCGGATAAGAGAATACGAGCTTGCGCGCGAGCAAGAGGACATTCGAGCTCACTACCGCCGCCAGATAGACGAGGTCATAGAGGGGAAGAGGAGAATTCTTCGGGAGGCCCTCTATCCGGAATCCTATTCAGGACCTAGGCCGATTCCTCTCGATCCTGCATTAGAGGTTACTGTTGCGTACCATCCAGGAGAGCTCAAATTTTCACTAATGGGGGAACCTTCTTCCTCGCAGCCGAGGAGAGAAATGTTTGAGGCCGAGCACTACTGGAGCTCGGTTACCACAACTAGTCAGATAACTGACATCCTGGCTTTCCACGGCCTTAGCCTGTCAGGCTCCTTGAAGTGTCGACCTTCGGTCGACCATGAACGAAGCTGCTTCGCCCCTGGGGGCCGCGACGCCAGTGTGAAATACGCAGCCTGGAGCCAGGAACACATGAGGGCAGGAGCTCTGTTGCCCCTGAAGTATTTTTTCAAGGACTTCATGGATTTCGTTGGGTTGGCCCCGTTCCAACTCAACACCAACTCTTACAGGGTACTGTCTGCCCTGAGGTCCTTATACCACGAGATGGGGTGGAAAGGACCTTCACCTCAAGAGATCTTGTATCTCTTTTGCCTGAAAAGTAACCCCTCCCGAGCTCGGGGAGGGGGTGGCTTTTATTACCTCTCGAGCTATCCCAAGGAGAAGAATGTCTTTGGAGATCTTCCCAATCATCCGCCTAATTTCAAGAGGGCCTTCTTCTGGACAGACGGTCTGTCCCCGTCTCGACACTACTCGTTCAGGTGGATTCGTAAGTATTCTTGTTATCTTTATTTCTGTGCTCGAGATTTTAGCTCTTAGATCCGTACTTAGTAGAAATATGTTATCTTTCAGCCAATTTTCAGCGTCCCACTCCTGACGATACAATGAAGGAGCATAGAGAGACCCTGCTCCAACTCCCCTGTTGCAGGAGGTCTCTCCTATACCTTTTGCACGAGGATAAGCTCCGAAAGTGCGGACTTTTGGAGGAGGGTCAGTCCACCTTTGACTGGTCCAATATAAAATATGAACACTGGGAGCAGGTGCCCCTGCCCACAGGCGCCCTCCCTCCGAGGAGAGAAACGAGGCCACCACTTCCAGTTCGCCAGAGGAGTCCGCCGTTTGGGAATGAGGCCAATGATGAAGCCTCGAGCTCTGATTCAGATGAAGGTAAAGTCCTCCCTACTTCGAGAATGTGATCCCCCACCTTACTAAAACACAGGCCCAATAGGTTAGTCTCGTGCCCACAGGATAGATACCACTTCTACATATGGAGTTGGGTAGATGACTGTGTCCATAGGTCTAATAGTGGGCTCGGGAAATACGACACCATGTATACCACGGACGAGGTATGGAACGGGATAGCTGTTCAGTACGGGACCAACGATTATAGGGACCTTTCGAGGTTATCACCTACATATAGGGAAGGCACTCCCCCCACCTCCTCCGAAGACGAGGGAATTTCATGGTCCCCAAGCTTGAGCTCGGGGGAGGGTTCCAGTTAGGTTTCTTCTATCATCACTTTATATGTCTGTGATACTGAAACAACTTGTATGCTTCTCTTTTACTGACTCACTATGTGTTGTCACTTGTGCAGGCAAGATGGACTCCGACCTTGACAAGATCATCGATGGTGCTGGCGCCAAGAGGAGCAAGCGTCCCAGAGCGGGGTCGTTTAAGACTGACCAGCCGGGCAAGGGCCCCAAGAGGTCCAAGAAAACACCTCCCCTCACTCCGCCGGTTTCGAGCTCCATCGTTGCGGCGACTTCCCAGGCCGGCGCTTCCACAACGGCGCCGTCCTCGCAAGTCGTCGCCTCTGCTGTGGCGCCGAATTCGCTGGTTGGTCCCTCCATTATGGCTGAGTCCCAACCTCCTGTGGTAGGTCAGTCATCCTTAGGTCCGCCTACTAGAAGGCCTTCTGCTTCTCGAGCTCAAAAGCTATCAATTTCCACCCACATGGATGCATATGTGGTCGATAATGCCGCTGGGTCCCACGGATCTACGCTGATCTTGGATGTTATGTCCCGGATCGGCCAGAGCTATGGCAGTCTCGAAGCTCCCCAATGGCAGTGCTTAAATGACACCCGAGACTGCACTGTTCTCTACGAGAAGAGTATCGAGCATACTGCCGCGGTGAGTATCCTTCTATAGTCCTTCCTTTTCTGTTTATAATCACAGAGACCTGGAGCTAATGGTGGTTTCTTCCTTTTTCAGGCTCTTGCCTTTACTGCCTAGCTCAACTATAAGCAGAACAATGAGATCCACTCGAGCAAGTCTCATGCTCAGGAGGCGAAGGATCTCCAGCTCAAAGCATGCGATGATCTGAAGGCAGCGAATGCGAAGCTTGAGGCAGGAGCCAAGGAACGTGAGGACATGGCCACCGAGCTCGGGAAGCTGAAAGTTGAGCTCGAGGAGCATAAGAAGGAGATCACCCAGCTTCAGGAGACCAACAAGAAGCTTGAAGAGGAAAGGGCTGCTACCTTCGACATCATGGAGGATGAAAAAACTCGCCTCCTTGCTGAGTACAAAGAGAAGAAGGATCAAGCGGTTGACTCTGCTATGTACCAAATGTGGGCCTACAATGAAGACCTGGACACCAGCTTCTTAGGTCCTCACGAGGCACCGCTTCTTGAAAGGTGGAATGCTCGGCTCGAGAAGGAAGAGGCTGAGCAGCTCGAGAAGGAGAAGGCTGATCAGCTCGAGAAGGAAAAGGCTGCTCGGGACGTTGTTTCGGAGGGAGCCCAGGAGGATAGCCATGCTATTCGTCCTGAGGAATCCGGTGTTGCAGTTGTTGAGAAGGCCAAGGAGACTTCTCTTCCTTGACTCTGATCTTGGGGGAACCATTTATTGGGGCTGCGTCCCCTTATTTCTGTAATTATTTTAATTTATGCCCTCGGGGCTGATACAATTTCTTTAAATATTACTTATATATGCTTTACATTTCCTGGCTCGAAATATTTGGCACATTTTATATTGATGAATCAGTTATGTTTATTTAGTCATACAAACATATTGCGGATTTAGGTTCGAAACTCAATGCATTCATGCACAGTTTGTTCAAATTATCCGCTTCCGACCTCGTTATTCTTCAAAGTCGGATATTACTTCAACCATGAATCCAAAAGTACTTATATGGTATGTAATGTGGATGGTTTGGTTATATCTTTTTTGCTTAGTCACTTTTTCTCATCCTCGGTTTTTGCTCCAAGGTTAAGAGTTCAAAACTATTTTCTTTAAGATATTCCAGCCTCGATTTCGAAATAGGTTTAGGTTCCTTCTTACCATCGATTAGTGTTTTTTTCTTTTGGCTGGTTTGCTCCAAACCTGTTAAGTTTGCACATCTGGTTAACTCCAAACGTTTTCAGTTTTTGATAATTCGGTTATGTCCGAACTATCTCAGCTCGCGTATTTGGTTATATCCAAATACTTTATATATTTTTGATAATTCGGTTATGTCCGAACTATCTAGGCTTGCGTATTTGGTTACATTACATCCAAATACTTTATATTTTTTTTGTATATGTTATTTTATTTTTTAAGCTGATGGTATATGTACCAATGATGCCCCCTTAATATCCTATGAGTGTGACCATAGGTTATTAAATTAAGAGAGATTGAAAAAATAAAAAGAAATAACATATCTGAACGAAATGGACCTTTTATTTGATGGCATTCAAAAACAAATAAACTAATACAAATAGAAACTCATGGTTATAGGCAACACTTTTCCTACACTACTGATAGTAAGGTCTAAGGTGTTCGCCATTCCATGCTCGCGGTACTAGGCTCCCGTCCAATCTCGCAAGTTTGTACACACCAGGTCGGATGACTGACTCTATCTGGTATGGTCCTTCCCAGTTCGGCCCGAGCACTCCCGCTGCCGGATCTCGAGTTGCCAAGAATACGCGTCTTAACACCAGATCTCCCATTCCGAATTTTCGATCTCGAACCCTCTTGTTGAAATATCTGGTAGTTCGTTGCTGGTAGGCAGCGTTTCTCAGCTGGGCCTCTTCTCTTTTTTCTTCAATCAAGTCTAAGGTTTCCTCGAGCTGAGTATGGTTTGAACTTTGGTCGTAAATCTGAGTTCGGATTGTTGGGATTTCGACTTCTATGGGAAACATTGCCTCGCAGCCGTATGCTAGAGAGAACGGGGTATGTCCTGTCGAGGTTCGAGCCATTGTCCTGTATCCCCAAAGGACTTGGGGCAATTCTTCGAGCCACCGTCCCTTTGCTTCCTCCAACTTTTTCTTTAGAGAACTCTTGAGAGTTTGGTTCACAACTTCGACCTGGCCATTCGCTTGAGGGTGAGCCACTGATGAAAAACTCTTTATTATACCGTTCTTTTCACAAAAATTGGTGAATAGGTCGCAATCGAACTGGGTTTCGTTGTCGGATACGATCTTCCTCGGCACTCCGTATCGGCACACGATGCTCTTTACAACGAAATCAGGGATCTTCTTTGAGGTTATAGTTGCCAACGGTTCAGCCTCCGTCCATTTTGTGAAGTAATCCACGGCGACTACAGCATATTTCACTCCGCCTTTGCCAGTCGGGAGAGAGCCTATGAGGTCGATGCCCCATACCGCGAAAGGCCATGGGGATGTCAACATGGTCAACTCGGATGGTGGGGCTCGAGGTATCGTGGCGAATCTCTGACATTTGTCGCATTTCTTCACATACTCGAAAGAATCCGCTTTAATGGTTGGCCAGAAATATCCTTGGCGTATGATCTTCTTGGATAGGCTATGCCCCCCGGTGTGGTCTCCGCAGAACCCTTCGTGAATTTCTTCAATGATTTTCTTAGCTTCGGGTGGGGTTACACATCTAAGCAGCGGCATGGAATATCCTCTTCTGTATAATTTTCCGTCCAAAATGGTATAACGGGGAAGTTGATACATCAACTTTCGAGCCTGGTTCCGATCTTTTGGAAGAATTCCATTTTCGAGATAATCAACTATCGGGGTCATCCAGGTCGGCTCTGTTTCGATCATACACACATCTTCATTTTCTGGCTCGCTAATGCTAGGTGCTGATAGGTGTTCTATGGGTACAACATTCAGCTCTTCATTTTCAGTGGATGTGGCGAGTCGAGCTAAGGCGTCAGCATTTGAGTTCCGTTCTCGGGGAACCTGTTCGATTGCATAAAACTCAAAGTACTCCAATGCGGATTTTGCCTTCTCTAGATAAGCTACCATTCTTGTGCCACGAGCCTGGTATTCTCCTAGGATTTGATTAACCACGAGCTGGGAGTCACTATAGCAATGTATAGCTTTAGCTTTGAGCGCCTTTGCTATTCGTAGTCCCACGAGTAGAGCCTCGTACTCGGCCTCATTATTCGATGCTTTAAAGCCAAATCTTAAAGCGGAGTGAAATTCACTCCCTGCAGGGGTGATCAGAATAACCCCTGCCCCCGCTCCATTTTCATTTGATGAGCCGTCGACGTAGAGTTTCCACAGTTCGTGGGCCGTGGTTATTACTTCGTCGTCGGCTATACCAGTACATTCCACTATAAAGTCCGCCAATGCCTGTGCCTTAATGGTCGTTCTTGGGTGATAGGTGATCTCGAACTATCCGAGCTCAACAGCCCATTTAAGAAGTCGACCTGAAGCTTTTGGTTTAGACAGGACTTGCCTAAGTGGTTGATCTGCCAGCACATGGATGGGATGTGCCTGAAAGTAGGGGCGGAGCTTACGGGATGAATGAATTAGACTGAGGGCGAGTTTCTCCATCAATGGATATCTTGACTCTGCCCCCAGTAATCTTTTACTGATGTAGTAAACGGGTCTCTGTACCCTTTCTTCTTCTCGAACGAGCACTGCACTTATCGCGTGTTCGGTGGTTGAGAGGTATAGGTACAATACTTCTCCCGTTTCAGGTTTTGATAGAATGGGTGGTTCTGCTAGGTGCCTTTTGAGCTCCTGAAAGGCCAGCTCGCACTCCTCTGTCCATTCAAACTTCTTACCTCCTCTCAATAAGTTGAAAAATGGGAGACCACGATCCGTTGACTTCGAGATGAATCTGCTTAGGGCTGCCATCCTGCCAGTCAAGCTTTGGACATCTTTGTGCTTCCGAGGTGATGGCATGTCAATCAGGGCCTTTATTTTGTCGGGATTAGCCTCGATTCCATGAGAGTTTACAATAAAGCCCAGAAACTTTCCCGAAGATACCCCAAAAGTGCACTTCTGAGGATTTAGCTTCATGTTGTACTTCCTGAGCACGCCGAAGCACTCTTCGAGGTCATCAACATGGTTCTTGTTAAGTTGAGACTTGACAAGCATGTCATCAACATAAACCTCCATGTTGTTCCCTATTTGCTCTGAAAACATCATGTTTACTAGCCGCTGATATGTGGCTCCAGCATTCTTGAGTCCAAATGGCATGACATTATAGCAATATAGCCCTTTATCCGTGATGAAGCTCGTGTGTTCTTGGTCGGGGGCATGCATGGGAATCTGGTTATATCCAGAATAGGCATCCATGAACGACATCAGGCCATGCCCCGCCGTGGCATCTACGAGTTGGTCAATCCTCGGTAACGGAAAACAGTCTTTTGGGCAAGCTTTGTTGAGATCTAAGTAGTCAATACAGGTTCTCCACGTCCCATTGGGCTTTGGGACCAACACCGGATTAGCTACCCACTCAGGGTAAAAGGCATCTCTAATGAATTGGTTTGCCTTTAACCTGTCAACCTCCTCTTTTAACGCCTTCTTTCTGTCTTCATCCAGTTGTCTTCGCTTTTGTTGCTTCGGGGGAAAGCTTTTGTCTATGTTTAGTGCGTGGCTTGCTACATTCGAGCTTATCCCCACCATGTCTGAGTGTGACCATGAAAAGACATCCTGGTTTTTCTTCAGAAAGCAAATTAATTGCTATTTTGTCTCATCTGGGAGGTGTTTCCCGACCTTCACCTTTTTCAAGGGTTCAGCTTCCTCGAGCTGAATTTCTTCGAGCTCCTCTAGAGGTTCGAGGTCAACTTTCTCCTCAATCCTCGGATCAATCTCCTCGTCGATTTCTAAGACCGTTCCATCTTTATTTTGTATTATAACGAGTGCCTGAGCGCTCGTTTGCTTCTTTCCCCTCAAGGAGATGCTATAGCACTCCCTCCCTGCCAGTTGGTCCCCTTTTAATGTCCCGACTCCGCTAGGGGTCAGGAACTTAAGGGCCAGATGCCTTACTGATGAAACTGCCCCCAGCCCGACCAGGGCGGGTCTCCCGAGCAGCATATTGTAGGCAGATGGCAAGTCTACCACCACGAACTCCATTATCTTGGTCACTGAGACTGGATAGTCTCCCAAGGTCACGGGGAGCTCAATGGATCCCATACAGGCAGTTCCTTCTCCTGAAAAGTCGTACAAGGTGGTTGCACATGCTTTCAGGTCGCGAAGGGAGAGTCCCATTTTCTCGAGGGTTGCTTTGTAAAGAATGTTGACTGAGCTCCCATTATCTATGAGAACTCGGTGGACTCTTTTGTTAGCAAGTTGAAGGGTAATGACCAGTGGATCATGATGAGGGAACTGAACATGGGAGGCGTCTTCCTCGGTGAAGGTTATTGGCTGTGTTTCAATCCTCTGGCTTTTTGGCGCCCTAGGTTCGGGTTCATAAGGAGACCCGTCCCCTGTCTTTAACTCGTTAACATATCTTTTTTGGGCATTCCTGCCCCCTCTTGCGAGATGAGGCCCTCCCGAGATGGTTATTACGTCCTCTCCATCTATCGGCGGGGGCCTGTCTTCTTCCCAAGATCAGGAGTTATTATTGTGTGTCGTAGGAGGCGCGGCTACTCTCTAGCTCGCGGTCGTCTGACCAGTACTCTGGTTTTTGACATACTGCCGGAAGTAACCTCTCGAGATCAACCCTTCGATTTCGTCCTTCAACTGCCGTCATTCATCAGTTGTATGCCCGGTGTCTCTGTGGAATCGGCAATACTTACTGGAATCCCTCTTGGATTTTTGATTTCTCATCGGGTCCGGACGCCTAAAGGGGATCTGGTTTTCATTAGCCAGGTATATGTTTTCCCGAGACTCGTTGAGCTCGGTGTACACTCTATACACGGAGAAATACCTCTCTCCTTTCTTTTTCTTTCCTCCCTCAGCTTCGGGGTTACTTCCTTCGTTCTTTTTCCTCTTGGAGGGGTTCTCTGTGGCAGGTTTTGGAGCTGCTGGGTCTGCCGAGGTTGAGGCAGAGTTGACATTTATCGTTGTAGTTTCGGACTGGGAGGTCGCTTTGAGCGTTGACCTCGCTTCCTCTACATTGACAAACCGCTGCGCCCGTCTGTTGAACTCGGTTATTGACCTTACCGGTTTCCCTTGCATGTCGTCCCAAAGGGCACTTCCTGGTAATACACCAGCTCGGATAGCCATTAGGTGTCCACTGTCATCCACGTCCCGAGCTTGGGCTACTTCCAGATTAAATCTTGTTAGGTAACTCTTCAATGTTTCGCCCGGTTGCTGCCGGACGTTAGTTAAGGTGGATGCTTATGGTCTGGCCCCCACCATTGCTCTGAACTGCTTCTTAAAGTCTTTAGACAACTGCTCCCATGAGGTTATTGAGTGTCTCTTATACTTTTCGAACCAACTTTTGGCGGGTCCTACCAATGATGTTGGAAACAACATGCACCTGAGCTCGTAACCCACGTTACTGGCTCTCATGATAGTGTTGAACATGCTCAGGTGACTACACGGGTCGGTCTTTCCTTCAAACGTTGGGAGGTGAGGAATCCGAAACCCTTGAGGAAATTGAGTGTCAGAAATATGGGGAGCAAACGGCTCGTGCTCCTCATCAGAGTCCTCATATCGACCATTTCCTCGTTCATTCTTTAAAAGCCTAAAGGCTCTTTCGAGCTGATCGATTCTTTCTTGGACTGGGTCAATAGGAGGTGCTTTCTGGAATTGACTGCCATTGATCGTGATTCCAGGCTCGCGTCTCTACGGGGGATCTCTACGCTTATTCAAGCGATCCCTCAGGTCCAGATTTGTTTGATCTCCATTCCCCCGACTCTGATTCAGATGATTGCGCAGGTCGGGACGATTCTTGCGACTTCCAGTATTCTTACGACCTTGGTCGTGTTTGCTGACGGACCTGGTCTCTCCGGACTCATCACTGGTGAAACTCATTGCTCGGTTATTTCGCGATGGATTCTTTCCACGATGCCTCGTCTCCGCAGTGCGAGACCGAGACGTCTGACTTCTCTCAGATGGAGCGCCTCTCCGCTCCTGGAAAGTCTCCCTGTTTCCTTGTCTATCCCCCGCATGCCCTTGAACCTGATCTCGAACAGGTTGAGCGTTTCTGTGTGGGGGCGAAGGATATCTTATGGGTGACGGAGGGAACCGTATAGGCGATGGTGGCTGCCACCCTTGTCGCGGCCTAGAGGGTCCAGAGTTTGCCCGAGACGGGTCAGTCGCATTCGGTGCGCTCCCAGGTACCTGAGTCCGAGCCTCTGCAGGGGTTCGGTTATTCTCAGTTCCTGCAGGCACTTCCACAGGCGGGTTAGGCGGGACCCGAGCTCGAGTACTCCTCTGTGGCCTGGGAGGAGCGGATGGCTCTGCTGGTGCCGGAGGTTGAGTCGGCCTCCTTGTGGCAGCATCTTTTCGTGGACGCCCACGAGGTCTCCGAGAAGGAACATGCACGTCCCTTGGAGGAGGGACTTGGTTTTCGCGCGGAGGCAGGGGCTGAGCCACCTGCGCCTCTGCGGCTATCCTTGTCAACTCCTCATTCCGTTTGTTGGCCTCTGCCAACAGCTGCTTCAGTTGTCGGTTTTCTAGTTCCACAATGGGAACGTACCGCTCAGGATTGTAGTACATATCCTCATCTCTCGGTGGAGGAGGTGGTCCCCAGGAATCAGAGGACCCACTTCTCTCTTCAACGTCCGGGTTCTCCATGGGTTGTTTTCCAGGGCGTCTTGGGTAATTTTCCTCAGGCGTGTTCTGATTGTTTGTGACCATGATTTTCTCAGGGATGAATGCTTAAGGCTCTCAATGAAAGCACCAAACTGTTGACGCCGTTTTTCGTCAAACAGTGAAAGAAGAGCACGTAAACAATTACTGATAATGGCCAATTGAAATAAGACAATATAAACACACGATTTTTACGTGGTTCAGCAGTTAAATCTGCCTAGTCCACGGGTCTCTGTTATTAAACTCAAGATTATCTCTTAAAATTCTTCAACATGAATTCTTCAGAGTTTTCTCTCAAGGTTCAGAATTTCGGTCCTTTACAATGGTGCATGGCCTCTCCATTTATAGAGAAGGCCGCAGAATACTATCCCACATATTTTGGGTAATTACTCTTTTTGTGAATAAAATCAATGGCTTTAAATGCCTATAATCAAATATAAAAGGAAATGTCCCCTGAAGACCAGGGGACGTATAACTGACCAAATAATATCCCACGATTCTAGGGGATTTTTAGTAATAAATGAGGATTACATCTCGTATTTACGACACTTATAGTTATTCAAGGTTTTTATCATATATCCTCCAAGGCCTTAGTCTCCCAGGTTTCTCATCATCTTTCGAACTAGGGACATCTCCCGAGGTCACATGGCTTTCGAGATTGCATGTGCGTCGAGCTCGGACCCCCTGATCCGAGGTCATTCCTGAAGATAGATGTGTTAAGGGAGCTACCTTATCGAGATCATGAACGTTTCGAGGTCACCACATTCGAGGTCATATCGAGTCTTGCAGGCTCGATATTCAATCCTGGAGCATACTTTAAACCTTACGAGACCATTTATTGCGAATCCATCTTTCGAGGTCATATTTACCATAGCTCAAAATCTGGGTATAACAAGTGCCAAAACCAATCATAACAAAGTAAAGACCCAACAACTACTCCCCCTCTTTGTCTATTGAAAGGGCCAAAAGACATAAAAGAAAACAACATTCCAAGTTTGTTGACATTTATTTATAGTAAAAAAGAAAAACAAGAAATCCTAAGATTTCATGGTTGAGGTGTTGCGGTTCCAGAGAGACGACCAGTGAGCTGTTCCAAAGTGAAGTGCTGCAAGCCTTCCAAGGAATTGAGACGATGATGCATGCTAGCAACACTGGCCTGAACATATCCAAGATCGGTCCTCATAGCTTCAAGGTCAGTCAGTATAGAATCTGGAGTATCATGTTGCAGAGAAACACCTCTCATCTTTTTGGCAGAGACAGAGCTAGACTCGTCTTTTACTGTAACAACCTGACATAAACTAATTAATTTACTAAACAATCCATATTTAAGTAAATTAATATGTCAAGAAATTTATTTCAGAAAAAATAAAACATGTATCGAAACTCATTTGAAACAACATGAATTCAATATCTTTTACAAAACATGCAACTCGAGATCTCGTTATTTTAAAATAAACCATCTTTTACATGCATATCGTAGGTAAAAATACAAGTTATTAAAACTCAACATATTACCATGACTTGAAGACTTTTAAAACCATGCATAAGTAGCAACCCCTTTGACCCCCAGGTCAATTGTTCACGACATGCACACATCTAACCGAGTCTGTTCCAATTCATCGCCTCATCAAAAGAAAGAGTACCCATGAGCTAGCGCCCACCAAGAAGAGCTATATAGGACACAATCCCCAAAACCCAACAATAAAACATAAAACATTGACAATAACTAATTCATATCATCACAACCTTAATCATAAACTACTAATAGCCGATACCTTAACATACAAAGTTCCATAACCAACATTATCATATCGTAACATAATCATAGCATAATATAACGTATCCTAACAAAACCTAACTATAGCATAACTTAAACATAACATACAATAAATATTGCATAACATAACCTATCCTAGCGTAACATATTCAATCTATAACACGTATTACTAGTGTCATTCCATCCATAAACCAGTGTTGACCTGGTCAAGTGTGCAACCAAACATGAGAAACGTAAACATGCATTTTATCATAACGTAAGCATGCAATTTATCGTAACGTAAACATGCATTTTTATAACGTAAGCATGCCATGCAGACATACATCCACTACTACAAAAAAGGTTTTTTTAGGACTCGTGGGGCGCAAGTCCTCTATTTGAGAGCCTTATAAATTGAGGTTTTTTAGGACTCGTGTTGCGAGCCCTAAAAGAATGTTTTTAGGGCTCGCATTGTGAGTCTTGAAAAGATTTATTTTTAATTTTTAAAAAATTAATTTGTAGCCAAAGCTCTTGCCGGAGCTTCGACGATGATGGCGGCGCCACCACCCCACGGTGGTGGTTCGGTTTGATCCTTTAGTTGGTTTTGAATCCCAAAGCACAAGGAATGCAGTGGTGGTGGTCATTTGGCTCGGGGTGGCTCGAGATGGTTGGAAAATGCCCAAAATATTTTGGAAACCCACATGGTCGCTGAACTTTGGAGGCTCCGTCAAGAGGGCTACGGGGCGCGTGAGGCTTGCTCGCAGGGCTAGGGGTTTCAGGGACCGGGGAACACGGTGGGCCGATGCGTGTAGGCAGGAGGTGGCCGGAGAGCCGCAATTGGATGTTGGGCAATAGGCTTGCGTGAGAGAGAGAGAGAGAGAGAGAGAAAGAAAGAGAAATGGGGGAAGAAATAGGGAATCCAAGGAAAGAGAGAGGAAGAGAGAATGAGCTGTTGTTTTTTTTATTTGTGATTTAATATATAATAAAACTTTAGTTAAAAAAAATTATTCAAAATTTTAGGACACACATAAGTTTTTAGGGTTCGCACTGCGTGTCCTAAAAGAACTTCTTTAAGGACTCTCAATGAGTGTCCTAAAAAGTCCAGGAACTTTTGTTAAAAAAAAAATTCAAACTTTTAGGACACACATCAGGCTCGCACCGCGTGTCCTAAAAGAAATTCTTTAAGGACTCTCAATGAGAGTCCTAAAAAGTCCAAGAGATGTTTTAGGGCTCACATCTAGATGAGTGTCCTAAAAAAATGTCATAAAAAGCATATTTTTGTAGTAGTGATCATATTCACACATAACACAGTCACACACAACATGCATAACCTATAACATTGCTCATAGCACAACCCATAACATAATTCCTAATGTAACTTATAACATAATTTATATCATAGTTCATAATATAATTCATAGCATAGCCTATTACATAGTTTATAACATAACATACAAAGTTTATCACACTTAAGTACGTCGAGCGTACACCCTGCGTGCAAGTGTCCACTTTTCTTACCTTAGGTCTTGTAGTGATGCAATCACCTATCTTCAAGTGCCTTGCCAAGTCCTAAATCCAAAACATACAACATATATAATTTAGAGACTCATAAATCAAACCAAAGGTCATGAACCAAACCTTCCCCTTCCTAAGACCATATCAACCTTATATTGTCCTTAGGAAAGTCCTAAAAATGTTCCCAAGAAGTTAGGGAGGAAGTCTCCAACGAACCCCATATGAAACGACTTCAAAACGGCCTTAAAACAACAACAAAAAGACTAATGTCGCAGTCAAGCGCCGCGAACCTAACATTTGGGCGTCCCAACCCTTATTTTTCCCATTTTTTGAGCATTTTGGGTGCTTAGGCGCACTCCTTTTGCACTACGATGCTAGTTTGAAAACCAGACGCATAATATAAATTCAATTTTGACTATTCTTTGTGCATTTTTCTCATCTTGAATCCCTCTATATCGTCACACAATTCTTAGAGATTAATATTGTTGATCGCCTTTTTTGCTATCAACTAATTAAAAAAATTAAAGAAAATACAGTAAGAAGACACATATTTTACGTGGTTCAGGCTACTAAGTAACCCTAGTCCATGAGTCTATTGTATCAGGATTTGGGGAAGCTTGAAGGTTTCTAGCTTCTATGAGATTCAGGCAGCTCTTGGCAGTGCTCTGAATACAAAAGTCGGGATCCTTTACAATGGGTGCCCTAACCCTATTTATAATGTCCGAGGACATATAATTCCCTTAGTGGGGATTTATTACAAAACATTCCCAATTAATTGGGGTCTAAATGCTAGTTAATACACATTCTCGTAATAAAAGTGGTGGTGGGCCCGTGCGTATTACACGAGGCCTATTTCTGAGGTTGCAGCCCACCAAATTTTGGGAAAACACGTTTTTGAAAATATCAGGGGGTCGCTGCACGTTTTCCCATGTCAGGCGACGCATTGGGACATGCTGCTTGTCGCCTGTACGGACTCAACACCACAACGTGAAGGAATAATAGTTTTGTCAGATGGATGCTTGTGGTTCAGGGTCGCTATGCATGACACTTGACACTTCCCTCCAGACCCCGAGGAAAACTCCTACAGGCATGTAGGACTAGATGAACATGAGATCAGGAGGACTATGATAATGGTCCTAGGGACGTAACACACTTGCATACATTCATCTCTGGAGGCGGATCATAACATCTTGGGAAGGGCTTACCTTCCGAGGAGCTCTACGCGAGCTCTGGGCTTTGTTAACTCATGTGGAGCTTAATTAATTCTCAAATGACTACCATGTGTCAATTGGTGAAAATACGAAATATTTGTCCCCCAAGTCTTCACTTGTCCTCGAACAGTGGAGACTTATACTAAGAGGAGTAATTTCAAAGGACATACTCCGAGGGTGATGTTTAAGGCATCACATTTCAAAAAGGTAATGCCATGTGTCGACTCCCCATTGCTAGGCACGTCAATTGTTGCAATTAATGGGGAGTCCATTCCACGCCTAAAATGTCTAATTCGTATTCGAGATGTCCTTTCGACCTGTACGCAAGGTGTCCTTTTCCAATGTTTTGATCGTGATCAGTGCCTTGATATCCGTGACCGTTGGATCACGCTCAAGTTTCTACTCCGTAGTTGATCAATGCTCAGTGAGGAGTTGCTTCCTCCTCAAGTTCTCGAGTATAATACTCAAATTTTGCCTCCTATTTCATCAGTTTTAGCATTTGAAACTTTCTCAGAAACCAGAGCTCTCCAATTCCCTTCATCCCTCCCCAATCGAAAACCTCACAAGAGTTCCCTTGCTAGAGACCTGGACAATTGGAGAGAATCAAGCTTTTCTGGGTCAACGGTGTGAAGTAATTTTGAGTCCGGACGCATTACAACACTTATCAGAGGTTCATTTTGAGTAAGTCACTCTTTATCTCCCTTTTTTATTTGGGTTTTCTGGATGAATGTAGTTGCATGCTTAGGCTGTCGTGGTTTCTTGGATTTAGAGGTCATTTTGACCTCTCTGGTATTTTTAGGTCCGTTTTGGCATTAAAATTAGCCAAAATGGGCCTGCTATACCCATTATTAGACATTTATGACATTTCAAACAATATCAATTATAAAGGGATGATGAATGGAACACAAGTACTTCACGTTCTTACAAAGTACAAGTACTTCACGTTCTTACACAAGGTATACCTGGGTGCGTGTATGTAGGTCCTTAGATGTGAGAAGGTGAACCTCTGGATGTGCGGAAATGAATCCACGAGTGTGCCAAGAGTGGATCTTGGGGGGGGGGGGGGGGGGGGTGCGGAGACAACCTCTTAAGTGAAAACACCTTATGCTCCTTGCAATGCAAACATGGGACAAAGAAGGATAAGTTAAAAAAAATGATGGAAATTAATTTAAAGGGGCAAAAATTACCTCAAGATTGCTTCTATGGAGGATAGAACTTTGGAGCCTTTGGAAATAGCCTCAAGGACATACCACTAGGCTAGACAAGTTTTGGATGTGAAAAATGAATCCAAGCATTGAGGTATTTATAAGGAGAGTCAAGACTCTCAAGCCCTTGGATCGAGTCTAAGGTGAATGGTGGAGATCAAGTGTAACGCCCTGGTTACTCCAAGACTGTTACTGTGAGCTTTGAACCATGCTTAACTCGCTAATCGAGTTCTTTGGTTATAAACGTGCATCTAGGTGTTATTAATAGGCTAAGGTGAAAACCAATCAAAATGAAAGGATATACTTTATTTAAAACATAAAAATGTTCATGGGCCCATAAAAGCGTTTACAAGTTATTTACAATACAAAATGGTCATTACAGTGTAAAATTTACAACCCGCCGACCTAAGTGACAAAAATTGGGTTGATCCCCTAGTTCCTCTGAGAACTCCTTGGCCGTGGTGGTCAAGCAGCTGCATATGTACACATCACCACCTAAGCTCTCCACTCAAGGCTGGGTGAGCTTTTCTTTCCCTTTACCTGCACCACATAGCACCCGTGAGCCAAAGCCCAGCAAGAAAACTCATTACTGCATGTATATACTATCAAATGATGATCATTATAATCATCCAGGACTTATAGCCCTAAACAGATGAGTGACAGATGTAAAAGTCACTAATGTGGGTTCCTCACCCTTTACAAATGAATGATCGAGTCACTAGCTTAAACCAGGTGAGTGACTGATGAGCAAATCATTAATGTAAACCAAATGAGTGATCATGAATCACCAGCGTGGGTTCCGTACCCTTAGCCATGTGACAATGGAGTCACCTGGGCCTTCTGGCCCTGGCTCTGAGTGACTAGTCATGGAACTAGACAAGCGCTTTTAGTTTTCATCGAACTTGGGGTCAGTCCGGCATTAATGCTCATGATGAGTAATTCAATGCTGATGTCGATTAAATCTAATCTTTTTGGCTCTGCATTTATGACGCTTATGTCGTTCCTGACTCATAGGTCTATAACATACTACCAGTGCTGAGTACTACTGTCGAACTTGACTAGTAAGTCACAGCTTCACAGTCAGTTCTAACACCATTGCCGATTCTGACTAATAAGTCAGTGCCATTCACAAGTAAGCAATAATTGCTAAGCATTTGATATACAATCAACGTCCACATTTAAACATTCAACATGCTTCCTGAATAACCATGCATGTTACGTATGACGTGCAGTTTTCTTACCTCTGGTTCGAGCGAGAATTAGTAAAAGAACGACCCTTGAGAACGATCAACCTTTTAGTTCCTTGACGGTCACCTGGTCACAACCAATTATGGGATTCCATCAATAAAATGAATCACAAAAGGTTCCCGGGCCAAAACCTAGTCCCCGGGACACCGAATCCTACTAAACCGGGTAGTAGGAACGATCCCGAGGCCTAAGGTTTGATTCTCCAAGCCAAAAACTCAATTTTGGCCAAAATGCCACTAAGGGTCGCGGCCCTACACCACCATGTCGCGGCCCGCCTCCTCAAACAGAAGCGGCCACCCTTTAATCCCTAACACGGGCCGCGACCCTCCTTCACCATGCCGCGGCCCAACGGCCCTTCAGCTCCACCCTTCCTCTTTAATGAGCTTGGGTCGCGGCGCTCTAGAACAGAGCCACGACCCCACCTAAAACTCAGCCAAAACCCCTATTTTTCCCCTTCGAACACATTTCAAAACCTTGTTAAAACACTCCCAATATCACAAAGCAAAGCTACCAACTATTACCACAACTTATCTACCATATAACCAACAAAACCTAAGCCTTAAACTAATCAAAACCTCATCAAATTCCCATTTCAATGATCAAAACTCAAATCTCAAAACTAACATAAAAATAGAGCAAGGAACCATAAACTTGAACTAAAACATTACCTTAAGCTTGAATTGAAACCTCCTCAATGGCTTAACACTAGCCTAAGACCTCAAGCTTCAATCTCCAAGTTTGAATCCCCAAACTTGCTTCAAGATTCAAAGGAAAAGAAAAGGGAAAATGATGATCGTGAGGGAGGAAAGACAAGGCTCTGTTTTGGCTAACCTTCCACAGCCTTTAACTTATATATAGCGTAGGTCAAATGACCAAAATACCTCTCATGCTTAATTCATCTCTTAACAGCCCCCAAGGGCAAAACCGTCCTTTCCCGCTTATCTCGTTAATCATAATTAACACCCTCCAATTCTCGTTATTCTCAAATACTAATAAGATCATATCCCATTACCCTTTAATTCCCGGTAATGCTCTAATCATCAAATCACCCCGAGACTCACCCCGAGCCCCGAATTCAACCTAGTTATGACCAAACCAATAACTTGTATTCAAAGATCGTCTCATGCTGAATAGCTCGAACAAATCCACATTATAATGTGGCCTCAACAATAGTTCACCAACATGCATGAAAGTATACAAATATGCCCTCAACGGGCCAAATTACCAAAATGCCCCTATAATGAAATGGGGACCCACATGCATGCATTTATCATCATATAATAATATAATTCACATAAACATGCACATAATAGTTTAATGACATAATAAATCAATTATGGCCCTCCCGGCCTACTAATCCGACCATTAAACCTCATTAGGGATTTTGGGGCATTACATCAAGAGCCTTGGCAACCTTGGGATCCGCACTTAGAAATGATTGGCCCCCATCACATCTTAAGGACACACTTGGATCACCACCAAAATTAGTTTGATTTTGTGTTTCTTTATGAATTACAAAAAAACACACCACCAAGGTCCATTTTGTGTTTCCTTATTCACTCCAAAACATCATTCAAAAGGAAAACTTCCACGCCACTTCAAGGAAAACGAAGCATAAATGTCGTTCACATCACGTGAAGAACATATGAAAGAGTCTACGAACACACTTAAAAGAATGTTCATAGACTCGGGGGCAAGTGTGAATGTGGGAATTCTTCCCTTGTGAAGTCCATTCAAGAGAGCCTCTATATTACGAAGCACCTTAAAGATCATGAAACACATCCTAGCAAAACGGTGCTTCGAGACATGCCTCGCTCTACATGTTGCTACCCTTGTGGACATTGGCATGAGGTGCCAAAGGTGTGTGGTAACTCCTATGTGTCATGGGCACGAGGTAGCCTAAAGTCGACACTCGCATAATGGCCTTGCGATGGAAAGTCCTCGTATAGCAAGGCCTAACCCGTCTAGGAGTGTCGCACGCCTACCCGTCGAGCCACCTTCCGCATGCACGAAGGTGCGAGGGCCTCACTTGGCATCGGAGTCGTTAGGCCAAGAGGGTCCCCTCGCTATGCGAGGCTGATTAGTGCTCAAAAGATGTCATTTTATCAAGTTTAAGTCCAAATTAAATTAAGTTTTGAACAATATTTTCTTGAATTTATTATGATATATTCTTTAAATGGAAAATATTAGTTTTAATTAAATTTAAAAATATTTTATATGAATTATAATGCATTTGAGCCTAATTAAAAGAAAAAAATATAGAAAAGAATTAAACTTGAAAAAATGAGAGCTGAAAAATGATATTATTGTAGTTAACTTCTTTTTTTTTTTTTCATTTCAGGCCCATGGTTCCAGCAGCCCAAAGCCAGCCTCATACATCTCCATGCCCGCCACGTGTCCGCCTGCCAGCCAACCCGAGGCCGCCACGTCGCCGCCAGCAGCCATCTGAAGCTCCAACACAGCTTCACTCTAACGCCTCCTTCAGCAGCCTCCATCAATTAGCAATCCTCAGCAATGCAAGCATGTGACCTTCAGCCTTCATTCCAACGCCCAGCCCAACAGTCATGCCCAAAAGCCCAACACAACTAGCCAAAGTCAGCAGCCCATCCGAAGCATCCTTTCCCTCCAGCACTGCCACGTGGCGCGATCTCATTGGTTGGGAGTGGGTCAAAACCCACTTCTGCCACAGCCACTTTCAACCCATATTTTGTGGGTATTGGGCCTTGCAAAATTACCATTTTGAGCTTTAAAGCTCATCTTTTTTGGTGCTTTTGAAAAATGGTATTTTGACCATACACCAAAATAGCTAGGTTAATATTAATAATAAGATTTGATTTTTCAAAATCATATTTTATTATTAATATTTCAGATTTATTTTGTAAACCCGAAATTGTTATTTAATTTCTTTTTAGTCCTTCTCTCCATCTATAAATAAGGACACTTTCTTCACATTTGGTATGTAATTTTTAGAGTAGAGAAACTATATCAAAATTTCCACTCACTTTCTTCTCATATTCTTAGAATTTTGTGAGAATCATGAGCATAATGGCCTAATCTTCCTAGGAAGGTTAGGGATGATTCCATATGCAAGTGATGTTATTTTGCTACTTTGATTTACTATGTTCTTAATGTAATATATTTGAGTTATTTATGTTCTTTCATCTCTATCTTTATTTTGTTATCTTTATTTTCTTATGCTAATAGTATATAGGATTAGTCATGCTCTTTCTATGTGCTTCTAATTAGTAAAAGTAATATTGATACATTAATTTTATGTCTAATCTTCTATTGCATTATTGCCCTTGGGTATTTTGTCATTTTTAGATTTTTCATAAGATTAACATTGTGCTTTTAAAGTAAAGAACTATATAACTCAAATGAACTTTTGTTAGAAAAACTATGGACTTTAATGTTAGATTTTCCAAGTAAATGTTGGGATGTGAACTATTTACTTGTGTATTTTTGTAAATCAAGTAACCAAGTAACTAAGCAAGCATATAGATGATTCTTGAAACCTTTCCATTTCTCAAACTCTTGATTACATCTTACATTTATCTCACCTATCTCACTTTATCATTTCATAAAAAAAAATACAATACCAAAATCTCAAACCTCTTTCCATTTACAATTTTATTTATTTCTTGTTACTAACTTTTTGTGTTATTTTCTACTAATCTTTTGATTTTAGGTTACCTCCTTGTGGATCGACCGCCCGATCTTACTACAACTACCGCTTAGTGTAGTCACATTTTGGGCGTTAAACAGAGGCCCTCGACAAGCCTCCCGCGCACGCCTAAGAGCCCACGTACAGGTACCCCGATAGGCCACCCTCGCTATGCGAGGCCCTCGACAAGCCTCCCGCGCTCGCCTAAGAGCCCACGTACGGGTACACCGATATGCCACCCTTGCTATGCGAGGCCCTTGACAGGCCTCCTGCGCGCACCTAAGCACTCGAATAAGGGTGCCCCTAGATATCGCCCTTGCTATGCGAGGGCCTTGCTTGGGTTCCTGCGCGCACCTAAGTTCCCTCGCACCTTAGCTTCTCTCAATGTATGGAGTCTAAAACTTCTTGAAAGGACGTATGAGGAACACTAAGAGAGACCCAAAAATTATTTGGTGTCAAGCCAATAGTAATGTAGACGATTGAGTATATCATTCATGATAATTCACAAGTTTTTCTACACCTAGTAGAATGTGGAATAGTTTGGAGAAAATACATGTCTTAGAGATGTGAGAATAACCATCAGGTACAAGGTACCTGTACGTGTATGGGTGCAGGATGTACGACCATGAGGAGGACAGAGGCGTGACCCTGACATCTGTATCAGACAAGTAGTGATGGTACATATTTGTACAAAGATTGGAGGCACTACCTGTATACCTCTAACTGTGTACCAGGGCCGACACCACTACCTTCTGCTCCACTATGACCTGTGCCACAACCCTGACAATGTACCTATGTATAATCTTGTTCCCTTGGACCACAATGTATCAGGAGCCATTAGAGCCCCACTATAAATAGATCTTCACCTCTCCATAAAGGGGGTTGGAAAAATTGATTGTAGACAGAGATAGTAAAGCAATATACGAGATTATCCTCCATTTTTGTTCTGCATCTTTCTTTCTTAAGTTTTTCTTAAGTTCTATCTACGCATTTTTTGTAGCAAGCTTTGAGTTTTCCATCCATATATCGTTACCGAGATTCTGCTGTCAACACCAATTACTCTTTGAAAACTTATCGTGATATATTGTCATAAAATTGAAATTTAATTAAAGGAAATTTTGAACATTATTTAACTATAATTTTAATTTTATTAAAGAAAAAAAATCATTCAGGTTCAGGCCGTTAAAGAAAAAGAAAGAAATTCTTGGTGTCTCTCTTTTTCTGCTTAGAGGCATCAAGATAATGTAAGAATAGGATGAGATGGGAATAGAAAATTTGGTCAAAAAGAAAAAAAATGGGTAAATATTCTCGACAACACTCAATATATATTATATACCATCACTTTCATATATGATTTAAAAAAAATAATTTAAGAATTAAGAGTAATTGGTTAAAATGGCATCTTTTTTGAAGTTATTTTGCACTTTAGTGCTTGAGATAGGAGAAATAAACTTTTGGACAAATGTTGTAAACATTGTTCAAGTTGGTGGTCCCCAATGCTCTTCACTTTGGTTGTGTGAGTGAGAGTGTTTATTTTTTGTTATTATTTTTCTTTTCTACTATTACTTTTCATCTTCTTCTCTTATTTTTTGTTTTTACACTTTTGCTTTTAGAGTTGTAATCTCCTCTACATCTTTCCTCTACTACTTCTAAGTTATTTGTATCTTTTGTTTAGAGTTGTATTTTCTATTATTCTCTTTATCTACATTTTCTACATTTACTTGTTTTTTTTTCTTGAGTTGTAACCTTATTTAATCAATCATCTTGTCTTTGTATTAATTTTGCTTAGAGCTGTAAGAATCTTACCATTTTCCATTGAGGCAATATATTTATCTCTAACATTCAAAACTTTAACCATTGTTTGTGTTCAATGGAAGGTGAGAACATCAAGATCTTGAACCAAGACCTAGTGAGGTTATATAGGTTTGATGGATCATATTTTACTAGGTGGCAAGACAAGGAGAGATTCCTCTTAACCATTCTCAAGATTGCCTACATCCTAGAGTCCACCCTTGAATCTCTCCTGGCGCCATCTGACAAAGACACTCCCGAGGTGGTGGAGAAAAGAAGGAAGAGAGAGGAGGACACTCTTCTTTTTAGGGGTCATATCCTCAATGCCCTATCTGACAGGCTCTATGACCTCTATACCGAGAAAAAGTCGGTAAAGGAGATTTGGAATGCACTTGAGACAAAATTCAAGGCGGAAGAGGAAGGTACCAAAAAGTTTTTTATTTCTCAATACATTTATATCAATTTTTTTTGTGATAAACCTATTCTTCCTCAAATTCACGAGCTTCAAATAATTGTTAACAAATTGAAAGTTTTGGAGATTGATCTTCCCGAGGTCTTTCAACGTTTTGTAATAGTGGAAAAATTACCACCAACTTGGAGGAGATATAGGAAAAGAATCATTCATAAAAATTATGATTATTCTTTGGAGGAAATCCAAAAATATATTCGAATCGAGGAGGAATCGATATGTAAAGATAAACTTGTGGATGGGTCTAATGGAGAGACTTCCAAAGAAAATGTGGTGTCGTAACCAAAACATCTCAAAAATAAAGGGAAAGCCAAGAAGGATAATGAGAAACCCTTGGGTCAAAAAACCAACCCAAACAAGTTTAAGGGTGAGAAAGGTCATTGCTTTATGTGTTGGAAAATGGTCACTATGCTAGAGAATGTAGGCATAGAAAAGACCAACAATGACCTAAGATGAATGCAACTCAAGAGGAGAATATAGTTGCTACCCTTAGTGAGGTGAATGTGGTCCAAGGCAAGGTGAAGGGGTGGTGGTATGACACATGTGACACCGTCCATGTCACCTATGACAAATCATTGGTCAAGACCTTTGAAGAGTCAAAGGGCAACCATGAGATTCAAATGGGAAATGAGGACAAATCCAAGATACTTGGAAAAGGTAACATTGAAGTCTTTTTCACCTCCGACAAGAAGGTCACATTAGTGAATGTGCTTTATGTTTCCGAAATGAGTAGAAATTTAGTAAGTGGAGATTTGCTTGGCAAGCTTGGAATTAAGGCCGTTTTTTAGTCCGGTAAACTTATTCTTACCAAGTCTAATGTATTTTTGGGAAATGGGTACTCTTGTGAGGGTATGGTTAAGTTGTGCATCAATGATGTAACTTTCAATGTTATTAATAAAGATGTTAATCCCGCTTACTTGTGGAGTATGATTCTTTATTTTTATGACATCTTAGACTATCTCATATAGGTTTTCCAACCATGAAAATAGTAGTATAATGTGGTATGATTGCATGCAACATTAAAAACTATGAAAATTTGAAACATGTGTTAAGAAAACATGATAAAGAAACCATTTCTTAGTGTAGAAAGATCATCTAATTTACTAGATTTAATCCATAGTGATCTTTGTGAATTAAATGGTGTTTTAACTAGAGGTGGTAAAATGTATTTTCTTACTTTTATAGATGATTTTAGTATATATACCTATGTGTTTCTTTTAAAGTATAAATATGATACTTTTCATGCTTTTAAAGTTTATAAATTAGAAGTTAAAAATAAACTAAATAAAAAGGTTAAGGTGCTAAGAAGTAATAGAGGAGGTGAGTACTTCTCTAATGAATTCAATGTATTTTGTGAAGAAAATGACATAATTCATGAGTGCACCGCACCTTATACACCACAACACAATGGTGTTGCCGAAAGGAAAAATAGGACTTATCTAGAGATGATAAGTTCTATGTTGGTGTTTTCTAAGTTGAACTTCAACTTATGGGGTGAAGCGTTATTAACCGCTGTTACATTCTTAATCGAATACCGATGAAAAAAATGAGATATTTCCATATGAGTTATGAAAAGGAAGAAAACCCAATATAGGGTACTTCAAAGTGTGGGAGTGTCTTGCATATTGCAAGAAAAACGAACCTAATAGTACAAAGTTAGGTTCAAGAGCCATAAAGTGTGCTTTTTTTGGTTATGCCAACAATAGTAAAGCTTATAGGCTATTAGACCTAGAGTCTAATGTTGTGATAGAATCTAGGGAAGTTGAATTCTTTAAGAACATGTTATGTGACAACAATTCTCAAGCTTCAAACTCTCTAAAGGAGAATTTGTTATATGAGAACAATTCTCAAGCATCTATTTCCAAAAATAATTCTCAAGAGGAGAATTCTCTAATGAATGTAGAAAAACCCATTGAACTTAGAAGAAGTTAAAGATTTAGAAAAGAGAAAAGTCTGGGATTGGATGAGATAAATTCTCAACGAATTTCATTCTACATGGTAGAAGGAAATAGAGAATAAGCCATTAGGAAAACTCCAATTGTACTTCTCATTGAGGATGCTCATAAGACTTATAGAGAAGCTATGCAATCTAGAGATAGTACATTTTGGAAAGAAGCCATCAATGATGAGATGGATTCCATTCTTTCTGATAACACCTGGGAATTGGTAGATCTCCCACCGGGGTCTAAGACAATTGGGTGTAAGTGGGTATTTAGGAGAAAATACCACACTGACGACACTATCCAAACATTTAAAGCTAGATTAGTAGCTAAAGTGTTTAGGCAAAATAAGGGTATTGATTATTTCGATACTTATGCGCCTGTTGCAAGAACAACTTCTATAAGAATTTTGTTCGCTTTGGCTTCTATACACAACTTGTATGTTCATCGCATGAATGTCAAGATAACATTCCTTAATAGTGACCTCAATGAGGAGGTCTATATGGAACAACCCGAAGGGTTTGTCATACCAAAGTATGAACATAAAGTGTGTAGACTTGTAAAATCCTTATATGGATTGAAACAAGCTCTAAAGCAATGGCATGAGAAATTTGATCAAGCCATTGTGTCGAATGGGTTTAGACATAACAATGGAGACAAGTGTTTGTATTCCAAAACTTGTAAGGGATATGTGATCATTATTTGTCTATATGTGGATGACATGCTTATCTTAAGTGATAACATGAAAGGGATAGTGGAAACAAAGAGGTTTCTATCGTCAAACTTCAAGATGAAAGATCTTGGAGAAGTTGATACCATACTTGGTATCAAAGTGAAGAAAAATGGTGGGGGTTTTGCGTTGGGGCAAGTCCACTATATTGAGAAAGTATTGAACAAATTTTACCATCTCAAGGTTAAAGATGTCAATACTCCATTCGACCATAGTGTAAAACTAGAAAAGAAAGAGGGAAGAGCGGTGACTCAATTGGAGTATGCAAGTGCTATAGGGCGTCTTATGTACGTCGCTCAGTGCATTAAACCTGATATAGCTTTTGTGGTAAATTAGTAGGTTTACAAGTAATCCAAGTGTGGATCACTGAAGGCTATTGGGAGAGTCCTATGTTATCTTAAGAAAACCAAAACTAAGCCTTCACTACTCCAAATTTTCTTCAATCTTAGAAGGGTATACGGATGCAAGTTGGATATCTAATCTAGGGGACAACTTGTCTACCACTGGCTGGGTATTTACACTTGGTGGGAGTGCAATTTCTTGGGGCTCCAAGAAATAAACATGTATATCTCACTCTACTATGGAAGCAAAGTTCATAGCTCTAGCTGCTACCGGCAAAGAGGTTGAATGGTTAAGGGATCTTCTGATGGAGATACCCTTAATCAAAGAGAATGTATCCACTATATCGGTACATTGTCATAGCCAAGCAACATTGGCTAGAGCATACAATGGAGTGTATAATGGGAAATCTAAACACATTAGTCTAAGACATGGATATGTAAGAGAATTGATTCAAAGAGGAGTCATCTCAATATCCTATATGAGAACAAGTGAAAACTTGATGGATCCTTTCACTAAGTCACTAACAAGAGATTTAGTAGCTACCTCATCTTGAGGGATGAGACTTAAACTCCCTAAAGAGATTCATGATTGATGGAAACCTATCTTAATACTAGTGTACTCAAAATAGGTAATAACAAGTCAATCAAGTGAATATTAGTTGCACTCAAAATAGTCTCATCTGAGAAATGAGTACTTGTGAGTTACCAATTTGATAGTTAAAACCGAGAGGTTTTTTTAATAGAAATCAGTCTTGAGAAGACACGTATTTTATGGTAACAAGATACTGTAAGAGTTCTACCTATATGGATCTAGGGGTGGTACCGCCTTTCATGAGAATTGGGAGTATTCTCAAGAACGTCCATGAATTGAAAGTGCACATGGCCATTAATGGTGCAAAGCAAGACAAAGATGTCTCAAGTGAACATAGCAAAGGTGTGTGTGTTATCATTGATTTGTTATGATTGAAAGCTAGTTCAATCCCTAGTGCAACCAAATTTTAAACAAACCTTGTGATAATTACACTATAGTAAAGTTTAAGTTGAAGAACACTTTACTTTATGCACCAATGCAATGACTTCTATATGAGAGAGTTATTATTTAATCAACTGGGGAAAAATGTTATATTTTAAATATAATGTTGATTGATTAAATAATTGTTACAATAGTGAACTATTTAATCTAGTGGGGGGAATGTTATATTATTTTTAATATAATGTTTAGATTAAATAATATGACAAAGTGTGTCACATATTGTAACATAATATATATGAGAGTTACATTTTTTTTAATAGTGTGAATATTCAAATGTGTAACATATTTGGGGTTACAAAATTAGTTACAAATTTGTAACCCTCAAATATTACCCAATAATGTGTAGAATATATATTACACATTTTGAGTTTAAATTTCACAAAGCCATAAGTGATATGGCTGTTGGAGATGTGATTTCAAGTGGGAATGAGTTTGGAACGTTTTGGAAAAGTAGAAAATTGGGTGGCTAAAATGCATTGTGGTCGTGGCCAGTGAGTGTCTTAGGCCACGACCTGGGGGACAGAAGCCAGCAGACGCGACCTGGAGTGCGGACAACCTTTTTTCCAACTTCGGTTTTATCTAATTTTGAACGTTTCCAACAACCAAGTAACTCCAAAATCTCCATTTTAATTCCATAAACATCAAATTAAACATTGTTAATAGCCATGAGGGTTGGTGGAATTTGAAATTCAAAGGGTGTCTCAAAACTCTATATATAGGAGCCCATTGCTCACTTATTAAACACACCATTTTCTATCTACTAGAGCACTTGGCTAGAAATTCCCCATAAATGCTTGATTATTCCAGAGAGCTATTTCTATTTTTTAAAGTTCCCTTAGTGCTTGAGATAGGGGGAAATAAGATGTTGGACAAATGTTGTAAACCTTGTTCAAGTTGGTGATCCTCAATGCTCTTCACTTTGGTTGTGTGAGTGAGAGTGTTTGTTTTTTGTTATTATTTTTCATCTTCTTCTCTTATTTTTATATTTACACTTTTGCTTTTAGAGTTGTAATCTCCTCTACATCTTTTCTCTACTACTTCTAGTTAATTTGTATCTTTTTTTTTAGAGTTGTATTTTCTATTATTCTCTTTATTTACATTTTCTACATTTACTTGTTTTTTTTTTGTTTTTGTTATTGAGTTGTAACCTTATTTAATCAATCATCTTGTCTTTGTATTAATTTTGCTTAGAGTTGTAAGAGTCTTACTATTTTTCATTGAGGCAATATATTTATCTCTAATATTTTTCTCTCACAGTGCCTGTTTCGAAACTTCAGAGTGTCGGGTTCTTCATCAGCCTAGCCCTGCGAATGGAGAAGTTGCAAGAAGAAGAAGAAGAAGAAGAGGGTCAGGGTTGGGATTGGGCTGTGTTGGATTGCGCAAGACAGGCAAAAGCCTACGAATGGAGAAGTTGCAAGAAGAAGAAGAAGAAGAAAGAGGGACAATTTTAGGGTTTAGATTTTAGTTTTTAATTTTATTTCAGATTTATAAATTAATATTAAACTTTTTTGTTTTTAATATATATATTTTTTGTTTTTAATATTTTTTAATTAAACTTTTTTATTTTAATTAATCTATTTTAAATTAAAATAATTTTATTTATTTTTTAATTAAAAATAATTAATAAAGTGTGATCTGGACGAATAAGAGATCTCCGCATATGTTAATGCATATTCACAATAGTAGATAATAGAAAAAAACAAATGAGAACCTTAAATTTGCTAACAGAAAAGTAGACTGTGAGGTTTCACTGGCGAAAAAAAAAGAATTAAAGGTTAAGTGTGTAAGAATATAAAGATGAGTCAGTTTTGTCGCATTTGTTTAAAGCATTTGTTTCATTATATTCTCTTGTTATGTAAGTTTTATTCATAAAAATTACTTTTTTTTTTATTTTATTTGTCCCTCTTTATGCATGTTTAGAAATTTTTCATTATTATTAAAAAATCATTATACTATAGAAAGGTTGAGTGCTGGTTTTTCCCTCTCCCATGGAAAAGAAGAAGAAACCACTACGGAAGCCAGTTTCTCCCGTAGGAGACCAAGAGCAACAGCTGAATCTGGAAGAGAATTTGATAATCGATGGCCTGGACAACACTCGAGTGGAGATGTGCAAGGAAGTTGCTGGAACAGGGGTAGATGAAGTAGGAACTGAAGAGTTCGGGGTTCGTCCTTGTGATGAGAACGTAGGGTTGGGCGATTTTGAGCCTCAAGAAGTCCAGATCGAGGAATTAGACCAGGCTGAGTCGAACTCAAAACGAATGTCATGGGTAGACAAGGTGGAGGCGAATGACTATCAGGCATCAGTTCAGAAGCAATGGCAGGAATTTCAGGCTGGTAATCTCTCTTTTTCAGATCAAAAGCTTGAATTCACTGAACCTCTATTCAGAGAAGGACAGAAGTTTGCTCAAATCGATGCCGAGGAGGTTAAAATGCAATCCGCAAATTGGAGTTCGGCAGTCATATGCATGGTGTTGGGTGCCAACCCACCTATGGCTGTCTTTGAAGGTTTCATCAAGAGGGTTTGGGGTCACCTAGGGATAGCTCAGATAGCTAGAATGACGATGGGTTTAACAATGGTAAAGTTCAATGATGATGCTACAAGAGATCATGTCCTTGAACATGGCCTTATCCATTTTGATAGGAAGTCGGTCATAGTTCGGCCATGGACAATGGATTTGAGTGCAGTTTGTCTGGTTCGCACTGTCCCCCTTTGGATTCGCCTTCAAGATTTAGGGCTTCAGTATTGGGGTAGAAAATGCCTCAGTGCTTTAGTTAGCACCATAGGTAGGCCGATAATGGTAGACAAATTTACTAGGGAACGGTCTCATGTGCAATTTGCTCGAGTTTTAGTTGAGATGGAAATCATGGATAATCCTCCGAAGAGCATTCAGTTCATTAACGAACATGGTTAGATCATGGAGCAGGGAGTTGAGTATGAATGGCTACCGATAAAGTGTAAAACCTGTGCTGGCTTTGGGCACTCAATGGTAGAATGCAGGAAAGAGAATAAAGTTCATTGGGTCAGGAAAGTAACAGAGGCCCAAACGGAGGAGGAGCAGGGACCTGGGGTACAGCAGGTTGGACAGCTGAAAGAAGATGGGGATCAGGCATATTCAGGAAAAAGCAAAGAGGTGGTGGAACCAGAGGGGTCTTCTCTCTCAGGCGAGGAAACTAAGGATGACACTAATGTTACAGGTACGGTCTCTAATCCGTGGAGAACCCCAAAAAGAGTTGCTGCACATGCTAAGGAGGGACAGAGATTAGATACTCATGCTCATAATGCAGGTCGTAAAACTAAAGCTCTGAACAAGTTTGAAATTCTGCAAGAAACAGTGGTGACCAACAAGGAAGGAAATTTGAATCCTAGCTCCTCCTATGGATAGCTACAACATCTTAAGTTGGAATATTAGAGGGCTAAATAAAGTAAATAAACATAGCCCAGTTAGTGCTTTATGTAATAAATACAAAGTGGGAATTTGTGGTCTTTTGGAGACTAAACTGAAGGGTAGCAACGTTAGTAAATTCATGGAGAACCAGTTTCCAAACTGGGACTATCACATTAGTTCCATCATTGAAGGTCATATCTTAGTAATGTGGAGAAGATTGTTTGTTAAAACCATTATTTTAGAGGAATCCTCTCAAGCTATTCATTGTCAGGTGAAGATGTTGGGTTTGCAGCAGGAATTTGGGGTTACATTTGTTTATGGTCTTAATTCGATTGAGGGTAAGAGATGTCTTTGGGAAGGATTACAGAGACCTTATCATATGCCTAAAGCCTGGATCTATCTTGGTGATTTTAATGCCCCTCTTTCAGGCAAGGACAGAGTTGGAGGCAAGGCTGTTTTAGACTCAGAGTTACATGACTCTTTAAAATGGTTGGCAGGTGCTCAGGTTGAGCCTCTTCGGGGTATTGGCTCCTATTACACGTGGTCTAATAACCAAGAGGGTGCCACTAGGATATATTCAAAAATTGACCATGTTTTGAGCAATGAAAAGTGGCTAGATTTGTTCTCTAAATCTACAGCAATTTATAGATGGGAAGGCATATCTGATCACTGTTCTTGTCTGGTTAGTTCTCAAAATTCTGAGCAGTTGGGATCCAAACTTTTTCGCTATTATAACTACTGGGCAGAGCATAAGGATTTCAATGAGTTGGTGGTTAATAGCTGGAGAGGCCCAATTACAGCTTATGGTATGAATGCCATTTTTCTAAAGCTGTTGAGGCTTAAGCACTGTCTTAAAAACTTTAATATGGACCGAATAGGAGATTTACAAGCAAATTATCATAAGGCCAAGGATGCTTATCAAGATGCTCAGCTGCAAGCTCAAGCTCACCCCCTTGACTCATTCTATCAAGAGGCTGAGAGGACTGCCGCAGGGGAGTATTCTGTTCAGGAGAGGTTATATTAGAGTTTTTTTAATTCAAAGGAGTAAGGTAACTTGGTTAAGACAAGGAGATCTGAACACTTCCTTTTTTCATGCGTTTCTTAAGAAGCGTAAGGCTGAAAATGGGATAGTTTCTTTTATGACAGAGGAAGGGCAGTTAGTTGAAAACTATACAGAAGTGGTATCTCATTTTCTGGGTCATTTTAAAGCTTGTTTAGGAAGTCCTAGCTCAGCTTCAGGTAGGGTTAATTTGCAGCATATTGACTTAGGACCGAAGCTTTCAGTTGAGCAGCAAACTTCGCTTTTGAGACCTTTCTCTAAGAAGGAAATTCAGGAGGCTTTATTTAGTATTCCTAATACTAAATCCCCAGGTCCTGATGGGTATGGTTCCGGCTTCTTTAAAGCTGTTTGGAGCAAGATTGGAGAAGAGATTTGCTCGGCTTTCTCTTACTGTTTTGAATCTGGCAATTTTCCTTCTAAGCTTCATGAAACAACCATTTCTTTGATCCCTAAGATTGCTAATCCTTCTCGGGCTGTCGACTATAGGCCAATAGCTTGCTGTTCCACACTGTATAAATGCATGGCTAAGTTGATTTGTAAAAGGTTGGCTGCTGTCCTTCCCGTTATTGTACATCCCAATCAAGGAGCTTTCATTCAAGGTCGATCTATTGCTCACAATATCATGATCTGTCAAGATCTTATTAAAAATTATGGGAGAGTTTCTACTTCTTCGAGATGCGCTATTAAGATAGATTTGAGCAAAGCTTACGATACCGTAGAATGGCTGTTTCTTGAAGGCTTGCTGAAAGCTTTAAAGTTCCCCATGAAGTTTATAGGCTGGGTTATGTCTTGTGTTAGGAATACCACCTATTTTCTAGTGATGAATGGCCGAGTTCAAGGCAAGTTTAAAGGGGGGAAGGGGCTGAGACAAGGTGATCCTATGTCACCTCTTTTATTTGTTCTCATCATGGAGTATTTGACTAGAAGTCTTCAATATGCAGCGCTTAATTCCCTTTTTCGTTTTCATCCGATGTGCAAGAGTTTAAAGCTCATAAATTTGTGTTTTGCGGATGACTTGCTTATTTTTTGCAAGGGAACTCTCCCAGCTGTTAAGAGTGTTAAGAGGGTGCTTGACGATTTTGCCATTGCTTCTGGTTTGATCATTAATTCTGGTAAATCTCAGATTTTTTTCGGAGGAGTGTCTATGGCGGATAAAAATAGAATTTCTCAAGATTTTAACCTTACAGTGGGTTCATTTCCCCTAAGATACCTAGGGGTTCCAATGAGGCCTACTAAATGGAAACATACAGACTGTGAGGTGTTCATTCAGAAATTCAGATTGAAGATTCAGAACTGGGCTAGAAGACACCTCTCCTTTGCTGGCCGGATACAACTTATTAACTCTCTTCATCTCGGGCTTCGTAACTATTGGATGTCTATCTTTGTTTTGCCCCAAAGTGTAGTCAAGGAAGTTGAAAGACTTTGTAGAGGGTTCCTTTGGGGAGTTTCTGGGCAGAGGAGTAAATTGCATATCCCTTCTTGGCAAAAAGTTTGCCTTCCCAAAGCTTATGGTGGATTGGGGTTTAGAGATGGTTCCTTGTGGAACCGGTCTGTGCTGGCCAAGTATATTTGGGCCTTATCTTTCAAGCCTGACTTATTGTGGGTTAAGTGGATTAATTCCATTTATCTGAAAGACAAGAGTTTTTGGAACTATGATTTAAAGGGGGACTGTAGTTGGTATTGGCAGAAATTGTGTCATCTGAAAAAGTACTTCAGTTATGCTGCCATTTCAGCTGCTGGTATGAAGGGAAAGTTCCTATCTTCGAAGCTGTATAATAGCCTCCTGAATCAGCAAAAGGATGAGTATTTTCGGACTGTTTGGAGCAGATTAATCCTTCCTAAACACATGTTTATGCTGTGGCAAGTGATTAATTCTCAGTTACTGACAAGGGATAACCTTAACAGGCTGCATATCCCTTTGATCTCTCTGATGTGTCTGGTCTGTGATGGCTACCAGGAGAATCATGCTCACCTGTTTTTTGAGTGTTATCTTTCATCTCGGCTGGTTCATCTGATGTTTAACTGGTTGGGTTTTGCAGCTTGGCCTTTGGATTTTAAGGGCTGGCTGGTTTGGCTTACTAGAACTAGGAGAGGTACTAAGGCTAATATAGTAACCATGGTGTTTGCTGCAACCATTTATAACATTTGGACCAACAGAAACAGATGTTATTTTGAAGGATATTCCTCCTCTGTTTGGAATCTGGTTCAGGATATTAAATTCACTACTAAACATAGGCTTTACTTAGTATCTAACAGATTTAATACAGCTCAAGATCAAATGTATATTCATAATCTTCTCTGTAATTAGTGACTGGTTCGGCCAGCTATAGTCAGTTGCAGTCTTTGTAGCTGAAGTTAGTTTGTAACTGGTTAGTTCATTTGTTCAATGAAGCTTTTCTATTCTTCTTGATCAAAAAAAAAAAAAAAAAATTCATTATTTTCTTCAATATTTAAAATCTTGAAACTTGAAAGAAACTTTTTTTGGGCAATATTTATATATAAAATAAAATTCATAAAAATAAAATAAAATGTATTTTCACACTATCTTTTGTGATTATGTTGAAAGAGAAACTTATACAAAGTTTATATATAAATGAAAACAGAGAAGTAAAAAAAGTTTCTTATTTATTCTAAACATACTACTTTTACATTCCCCGTTTTTTTACTTTGTAAATTTGCATTAGAGTTGAATTTATTTGTAATAATTGATATTTGATTTAATAGTTTTTATTACTCATGCAGAATTAATTAACTCAATCTTTCCATATATTCGTGTGTATTAGTTTATTTTTGAGAGGTTTTATTCATCCCTAAATTAATTTTTATTATTAGGTGTCTATTTTATTTTTCAGGGTTGTTAGAAAAAATAATAATTTTTTAGGAAAATTTACAAAAATACCTAAATTTTAAAAAAAAAAACTACTAAAAATATGGAATTTAGAAAAAAAAAATTACAAAAATACAGAGGGGTATAATCGTAAATACATAATTTAATTTTTTTTGTAAACAAAGTTTACAAATTTGCAACAATACAGTTTTTTAACCAAAATTTACAAATGTGTAATCATATGTTACAGTTTTGTAAATAATATTTACAATCTAAATAGAAAATTGTAAGAGATAGTTACAAAATTATTACAAACTGTTACCCGTATTTTTGAAATTTTTATAAAATTTTATATTTTTCATTTTTTTTTAAAATTTATAGTAGTATGTGTAATTTTTCCTTTTTTTATAGTTACTTAGCATAATAATCTCATTTTGATAATTTTTTTTGCAAAATATCTTCTAAACATATTCTATACTTATTATTTTACAAAATATCATTAAAAGAAAGTCTTTTGCAAAATAACTTTTGAAAGGGTTCACATTACTCTTTGAAAACTTATCGTGATATATAGTCATGAAATTGAAATTTAATTAAAGGATTATTTTGAACATTATTTAATTATAATGTTAATTTTATTAAAGAAAAAAATTATTTAGGTTCTGCCCTTAAAGAAAAAGAAAAAAAAATTCTTGGCGCCTCTCTTTACTTAGAGGCATCAAGATAATGTAAGAATAAGTTGAGATGCAATAGAAATTTTGGTCAAAAAGAGAAAATGGGTAAATATTATCAAATAACAGTCAATATATATTATATACCATTACAGTGAAAATTATTATTTTTTTAAGTTATTTTACACTTTAGCTTAATTTTGATAATTTTTTGTACAATAGTTTTTATCTAAAATTTCGATAAGATTATACCAGATGTCTAGAGTGCCGAAGATTATTTTGCAAAAAAATGATAAAAACTATATCAGAATACAAAATAACTTCAAAAAAATAGGTCATTTTGCCATATGGCTAATATTATTTTGATTCACTCAAAAAAATATATATTAATAAGACTTACTTTTTTTTAAGTTAAAGCATTATTAATTTTATACTTTTGTGGACTATGTGTTTTGTCTTTTTATCTGTTTTGATCATTTGTTTTAACAAAATCTTTTATGGACCTTGTGTTTAGTAAAATAATTCAAATAAACACATAAACCTAATTTTGATGAAGAAAAAATTTAATATAACAACACAAATTTAGGTAAAATGATTTTATTTTTGTTTTAAATTATTAGTTTGGTGAATTATTTGTAAATTTAGTTCAGAAAAATTTAACCAAAATCGAGTTTATGGTTTTATTTGAACCATTTTACAAAATAAATGGTCTAACAAATCATTTGTCAAAACACAAGATCCATATAAGTAATTGGACAAAATACTTGGTACAAAAATGTATAAACCCATTTTTTATTTTAAAAAATAAACAAATAATATAAATGAACTAAAACAATATTAATTGTAATAAAACGACTTATATTGGCGACGGAAATACTTAAAATTGTTGCAAATATAGCACTTTAATACCAAAGTCTTTTTTCTTTACGGTGAAAATACATTCGGTCAACAATTTGTTATAATTTAGGCAAAACGTCAACAATTAACAAAAAAAAAATTAATAGTAAGTACCTAAATTGTAACAAATTATTAATGGAAACTATTTTCTTCCTAAAAAATGAATTTGGTATCAAAGTGCTATATTGTAACAGCTTAAATGTTTTTGCTGCCAATATTCCATAAAACAATAATACAAATTATAAAATTGTATTATTAAAAAAAGTTTCATTAAAATTATTAGATACATAATTAGTTTTGATAAATTTTGTAAAACAGTGACTATTATTTCAAAAATGTTAAAGCAATAAATCTAGTAATTAGTTAAAATGGAATAAATGAAATTATATTTTTCATATCCTTTAATACATTTTTTTTGTTCACTTCCCACCATCGATCACATCAAATTAAATACCGTTTTGCTCTCGATCTCAGACTATGAAGGGAAAAAATATTAAAATCTCCAGCCTAATAAGTTTGGATAAATAAAAAATTTATAAAGGAAAATTGTAAGTAAAAATAGAGGAATTTTTTCTTGAAATATAATAAGATGTCTTCTGAGGCATTTTAAAAAAATAAAATAAAATAGACTTATAATTATTCAAAATTTTAGTTTTTGTGAAAGTAGAATTCTCAAGTTTTTATTTGAATCCAAACATTTGAAAATAAAATTATTTGAATATTTTTTTTCTTTTTAAAATCTAATATCCAAACAAATGATAAACAAAAGTTCTCAAAAGGAAAAGAAAAAAAAAGGTAAATAAAAATATTTAAAATCAGAAAATTTGAAATGCTAAAATATGAAAGCACTTTTTTTTACAATTATACCTGTAAGAAAATCGTTTCTTTCTTAAATTATACTCATAAATATTTTGTGGGTAAAATATATATATATATATATATATTTCCATTAAAATGGTGGAATATTTTATTTGAAAGGAAAATGGTGGAATATTTATAAGGTGGTTATAGAACCACGGCAACGCTTTGAATTTGAAGAATGAAATTAATAGTTCGTTAGGTAGGAAGGAATACACATAATGCAATAGCAGTTATAAATAGTCAATATATATAATGAAAATTTGGATGTGATTAATGGAGGAAAAGGAAGAAAGGGCTCGAATTTTGCTGGGATTGTCTCCCAATTGTGAACCCACTCATTCTCAGCTCAAAGCAGCTTACAGAAGAAAAGTATGGGAGTCTCATCCTGACCTCTTCCCACCTCATCTCAAGCCTCTTGCCGAGTCTAACTTCAAATCGGTACTAAACCCTTTTTCTTTTCTTCTTTCTTTTTTCACAAAAACATATTATCAATCTTTAATTTCATTGATTGATTAACTAATTGATTGGTTGATTCTGCTTACTCCAGATATCAGAAGCTTACTCTTTCTTGCTTTCACCCTCACCCTCACCAGGTACATATATATATATATATATATATATGTATTGTATTTTTGTAATATAAATACAATTTTACTCTTGTTTTAGAGATCAGACACAAACAATTTTGTTGAGACAAGCTGTATAGTGTGAAATTTTTGTGTGGAAGAGAGAAAGTCCTTGTTTCAAAGCAAAGAAAATTGTTGGGTTCGGATTCTGTAGAGTGTTTTACTAAGTTGTATGAACAATTTGTATGGTTGTGTTGTGCTGTTACTGGTTAGGCAGGAAAAGTTCGTGAGCTGAGGGCAGCTATAGACGAATTACGATCGGCTGTGTATGTAATCTGTTTTGATTACTTTTGTTAGTGAAAGGTTGTGATGCGGGAGCTGGTATGAACTTTCGTCGTTAAGGGCTGTCTTGAGTTTTCTTGGTTCTAAGTTTGTGTAATACAAGATATTTACAGCATATAAATATATTTATATTATACTTGTGGTATTGGTATTGCTATTGGTATTGGTACATATATGTAACATGTACTAGTTTGTTTGATTGGAGTTTGCAGGTGGAAGAGGAAGAGGAAAATATGATAGGGGAGCTCCATTTCCAAGGGGGGCACAAGGGAGAAATCATGCTTTATTAGTTCAAGTCCCATTCCTATTCATTGTGCTTGGAACACTTGCACTAGGAGGCTTCATAGGCAGCAGGTGAGTAGGGTGACTCTCTTCTTTGTCTTGTATTGTCTTTGCTTCCTCTTTTTGTTTTTGTTTCTTACTAACTGCCAATTCCCCCATTGCAATTATAATATTTGTTTACCAGGGCTTACACAAAGCAAAAACATTCTTACCCTTCTCACAATCCATTTCTTCCTTGATTCGCATCTTTACAAAGCCAAGTAATGTAATGATTCTAATTGCCAAAGCTATATATAATTTCCTCTGCCAAATATGTAATTTATCTTGTTTATTATTATGCCTGTCCCTAATAATATATTATTGTTGTTTAATGATTTTGTTGCATATTCCTAATTCTTTGTTTAGTTTCTTTTTTACCAAAACATCGTTGAGATAAGAAAGGAAAATAGTGTTTGGTTAGAGTTTGGTACTCGAATATAATTCATTTACCATTCACATTATCAACCTTTATACCTCTTTCTGTAATCTAGAAGGCATCCAACCTTGATACTCAAAGGCATCCAATCCAAGTAGCAAGAGCCTGTATGTTTCAATTCATTCCATACATATTTATGTGATAATTTAAAGGCCAAAATGACAGATTGCACTAAGAAAAAGCTTGGTTGTTTTTTTTTTCTTCCCTCTGAGAATGGCTTGTGTACTCAGCCTTGGGTTTTATATTTCTCCTTTTTGTATTGGGTGTTTTAACAAGCCAATAAACATATTTTACCTTTTATAAAAAGAGAAATTGGTGGAAATACACCATCTTTAAGGAATTATTTTACAGTTTAGTCTAGTTTAGATCTCTTTTTTCATTAAAAATTAAATAATTTACCCATATACTCTTATTTAAAATTTAAAACAAAATAGAATAAAACCTTAATTTCATCTTCTTCCTCTCTATCCCAACCACCTACCTATTGTTGATTTGGTGGATTAATTATAAATTATAGTAATTGTAGTGTGAAAAATTGATCAAGAATCAATGTGATTTATTTTTTGGAATTTTCAAAAGCTTAAAGAGCTGAAAAATCTAAAGAAATTGTATTTTCCGACTATTTTAGCGCTAAACATTGGTCCAGTTTTTCCAGACACCCTTGTTTGAGTTTGGAATCTCAACAGGTGTGATTGGTCTGACAACTCTGCCAAGATTACAGACAGTCTTGTCGTGATATCCAGACACCCTGTTTGAGATTTCAAACACATTAAAACATGCCAAAAATATTTGTCCTTTCCTTTATGTTTTTTTTTTGTTGTGTGCATAGACTCCATCCAATCATTTTTGCCATTTGCAAAACTAACAGTTTATTGCGATTTTTTTACTTTGAATTCAAAAGAAAATCTTATAGCAGGCACTTTCCTTTTCAAGAAAATATTCATCAGAAATCTGTTAGTTATAGTGAGAATAGTGAACAGAGAGAAAAGAGAAATGAATAAAGGAAGCACTCGGAACTCTATTCACGAGAGTAATGAGGCCTGTATTTATAAACATATCCAGCACACAAGACTCAGTTCAACAAACTCTAACAGATTCCCTACAATCCAGGGAATTAGTTACAACAGTATAACAACCATAACCTAAGGGGGTGCACTAGAGGTTTGCTTAACAGTTGTAAGCTTCTCTTAGTAGGTATATTAATTTTCCATCTTCTTTATCAAAATCACATAAAATAGAACTCGATAATTATATTCCTCAAAAACGAAACACGCAACATCTTACATATTTTTTTATTGAAATAAATTTTGATCATTTCCAATATTATATTGTAACTCAATTATGACCTTTTCAACTAATTCATCAAAGATTATGTTGATTCAAACCAACACCATTCTCAATTGTGAGCTATTTTCAGTTCAATTTCAATAACATATTTAAAATGAAATTGATGCAATAAAAAGTATTATTAATTGATATTAATAAATTTATCCAAAAAAAATGGGGAATACAGTAGTTTTTCTTTTTTACTGTTCATTGTTTTAATTTATATTGTATGTGAAGTTTAAATATTACAATAATACTATTTAGTCTAATCCGTGTATATTTGTAAGCTTATATGTATTTTTTAATTTTTAAAAAATCATTTTGACAGTTTCTCTCTCTTTCCATTTTTCACACGATCTTCTTCTACACTTTTCTCTCCATTACTTCTTTTTCTAATACACGATCATTCTTAGACTTTTTTTCCCTAAAAACTTGTGTTCTTAACCGTTCGTATAGCATTTAAGCCCACGTTTTTGTTGTTATATATAGCATCAACTACTAGTTATGACAATTTTACAATCGACATCTTCTACTTCTTCTCCTTCTGTTAAAAAAATTCCAAAGTCTCCAAAGAGAGTTATTTGTCAAAATTCTTGACACCCTTGTCGTTTGGAAAAAAAAAACTAGATCGATTTTCAGCAAAAAGTGACTAAAAAAATGAAGAAAAAAAAAAGTCATTCCTTCATATTTGTCTACCCTTTAAGCTTATAAAAATCCCAAAATTAAACCACATTCATTTTTAATAATTTTTATATACTATAAATACTATCTTTTACAATTAGTCAACCAATTCAAAAATAAATCTCAAATAGAATATGATGGTTGGTGGTGGTCACTGGAGTTGGTAGCTTGTGTGATTGGGAGGATGGTGAATTAGAAAGGTAGACGAGTGATGCTAGAGTGGAAGAAAAGAAAATTAAGGTGTTGACTACAAATTTAGCCAATGATAAGGAGTCACGCAAACATCGTAAATAAGAGCTGAACTCAATAACAATAAACAACACTCAAAGATTTATAGTTGTTCGGCCCCAAAAGTCGGTAATAACCTACGTCCACTTGAGCTTTTATTAATATTGATTCTCAAACTCCCGATCAAATGATCAGAATCAACTAAGTTTAGCCTGAAATAGTACAAATCGGTGTATAAAAGCTTAATAATCTCTCTCTAGATAGATTTGTGCATAGAAAATAATAATTCACTAAACTCTTTATTTATAAGCTTAGGAATTTACAACATGGGTCGTGGGCTTTCCTCAATTTGTGTAACAATCTGTAGTAAAATAATGAATAAATATTCAATACGGTTACATAGAAATATCTCTATAATATCGCATTTAGAGACTCTTCTCGGCATCTTCGACCAGCCTTGATGACTTTCCACTGACCAATTTGGTTGATGATATCTATTTTTACATTGGCTGCACCTGACTAACACATTTCCAACTGTATAACAATTTTCTTTGTAAGCTAGTTGTGTATTGACTAGAGCCTTTATTTGTTGTACTGTTAGTCAGCCGCCACGTGTCTCATATCTTTGTCACGTCATCATGTTACTTTTTGGGTAAAACATTTGCCCCCAAGTTTATTATGATACAACTAGCATAAAAAAAACTTATTTGAAATAGATCTATACTCGAGCAACGATTCCCCAAGTTGTCTCTTCAACTGTACTTTTTACCATCTAGTGAAATTGAACAACCATAATTACACGTTTTCCAAAGGGAAACTGACAATTGCACGACTTCCCACACATGAAAAGGCATGCTGATGTCACCCTTCTTCTTGAATATATATAGGGGCCTTTCACTTCTCTTTCACTTTTACCTTACTTTTCTCTCTCTTCAAGAGCACAAATTTTTCAAAAAAAACTGCTTCGGTTCATGATTGATTCAAGGGTCTTTCAGGTGATTTTCGATCAAGTCCTTCATCAACCTTCATTCCAAGTAAGTTCTCATACTTCAATCTTCCATTTCCTATCATTTTCTTCACTAATCACACACATTTTGATTGTGATATTTTTTTTTAAAAAAAAATTATTAAAACTTGCATGCTCTTGAATATTTTGACAATTTTGTGGATGGTTTTGAGAGTGATTGTCTTGTAAAGTAGTTTTGAGGTAATTTGGAGACAATAGGTAGATTTTATAGGGATAGAATCGTTGATTTTGACACAAAAATGGGGGTAAATTTTGATTTTTTACCTGTTCAGAAAACTGGGGTTTTCTTGCCTCTAAGACCCCCTGAAAAGTTTCGTAAAAAAAAATTCACTTTCACTTTTTAATCCAAAAAGTGAGCTGGTCGAATGTTCAATTTTGTTTGCCTTTAATTACCGCTGGTCGGGTGAATGTTGGAGTTTATCCTCGAGCAAGTCTCCAATTTTTCTTCATCTCTTCTTGTTCTATTGGTCACTAGATTCTCAATTCCCCTTCTTTATCTCAGATATTCATGCAAGACTATTAGGGAGGTGAGATGCGAATAGACGACAACCTGCTCGCTCTATTATATGATGATACTAGGTTGTCTACTCTTCCTCATCTTTCTCAAATTCCACCTCGTAAAGCCACCAAATCTTCATCATCTCCCACTCCTCCAACTAACATGACCAAAGTTAAACAAGTTGCTAGAAGAAATAAGAAGGACCCACAAGTTGGTCGACATGCGACCAGTGGAGATGCATCAAAAGCAGCAGAGGAGGACGTCCCTAAAGTGCTTCTATCCAATGCCAATATTAAACTTGGTGTAAAAAAGAAGCAAGTGACTTGGTATGTTGCTCCAGCTATCCAGATTTTAGAAAAAGTTATAGCTGGTATCCCGAAGAAGTATGGGCTTCCCGGGATTACCTTATACGGACCCACTCTCGACCAGTGTACCAATCTTCCTGGGGGCGCCTATAGCGCTTGGTTGAGGTTCAACATTGAGGCAGGTGCCACCCTACCTCTTCACGACTATTTTCGAGGGGTAGCAGATTATTTCAAGATTGCACTCTTCCAAATTACTCCCAACAGATTTAGAATGCTATCTGCTTTGTATATCCTTTATCACTTGAGGCAGTGGCCAGTTCCTTCTCCCCACGAGATCAACTATCTTTCGATCTCAAATCCAACCTGCAGTAGAACAACACGGGTTTCTTCCATCTCTACCATCAAGATAGTTCGAGGACTTTCTTGATGGATACCACCTACAAGTCCAATGTAGGGAAGTATTATAGGGAGTACTTTCTTACAACGAGCTTGGCTATTAACAACTCGGCCTTCACTTAGGCATGTAACTTTTTTTTTCATCCATAGTTATCCTATAAGGAATAGCCAGTTCAGATTTTAACAGAAAGAACAAGGTTCTGAGAAGCAAAGCTATACCCTTGGTTAAGGTATTATACAGAAATAGTGAGGTCGAGGGAGCGACTTGGGAAACTAGAATCAGTTGTGCGGAATTTATATTCCGGGTGGTTCAGATAAATTTCGAGGACGAAAATTCTGTAAGGAGGGGATAGTTGTTGTAGCGTCCCAAATTTGCTAATGGGGCTTATGGCCTTGATTAGCGAGCCTAGAAGGAAATAATTGATTTGTTATGTTAATGTGTGAATTTGATGAGTATGTGATTAGAAATGCATGTTTAGGTGAATTAAATATGCATGTGGGCCCCGTTTGGTTGTTAGGGGCATGTTTGTAATTTTAGCCTGTTGATGGCATAAATGCAATATTTGTGATTACTATGATATATTTGTATTGCACAATTCGAGACAGTCCTAGGGAGCGGTTTAGCTAGAAAGTCACAATGGGGTCGAATACCTGACTCGGGGCAGGTCGAGGGGTATTTCAGGTATTAGACATTTTATTGGTTTATTGGGTAATGAAAATAAATATTTGGAGATATATTTTAAGTTAGAATGTTTAGGAGGGAATGTCGGGGAAATTTACCATTTTTCCCTCGAGGACGTTTTTGGTACCCCGAGCCTTGGAAGTAACTTAAGTGACTTAGGATAAGTAAAATAAAACCAAGGAAGCATTCAGAAACTTGATAAACTGACCCTCTCCCTATCTTGGAGTTTTCTCTCTCTCTTTGGAAGCTTGAAGACTTTGATCTATTGGAGAACTTTGGCTTGCCTATCAAGGGAATTGAGGCTGGTGGAGATTGAGGATTAGCTCAGGGCAAAGCTATCAGTTGAGGTAAGGATTCTAGCACCTAATTATCTTAATTCTGCTGAGTTTTGTTGGTGTTTCAAGGTTATGCATGTGAACTAGGTGGTGAATCACTCTTGAGTTTCTAGATGAGGTTTAGGGTTAATTCTTGTTAGGTTTTGTTGTTGAGACTATAGTAGAGCTACTGTGGTGATTAAGTTGGATTGTTGGGTTGATTTTGGGGTAAATTGGCTTGGTTTTAGTTGTGAAAATGGAGGATTTTTCTGGGTTCGAAGGGTCGAGCCGCGACCCTCTAAAACACTTTGGAGGCCAGGGAGAAGGGCGGGCCGCGACACACCATGGATTGGGCCACGGCGCGCATAGCTTGTTTTGGGGATTGGGGCTTCTGGTTGAGGTGGATCGTGGCATGGGTTCTTGGGGCCGCGATGCTTAGTGGGCTTTTGTACCCCAAGGAGGTTTTAGGCTCGGGAATCCAAAAGTTAAGGCTCAAGATGGATTTTATCACCCGGATTGATGGAATTCAAGGTCCCAGAAACTAGAATTATAACCCAACGTTATTTAATGGATTAGAACTTGATGGATGGATGTTGTTGATGTGTTGTGACTAGGTTTTCAGCGAGGCTCGGACTAGGGGACTGTGCTCGGGACATCGGTGCTCGGAAATCTCGGGACACAGGTAAGAAAACTGTTGTACCCGTAGAGCAGGGCACGACCCTATATGATTGTGTTGCAAGGCGTAGCCCCTTTGATTATGTTTATACGTGTTTAAGTATTTGTTTAATTATGCTATATGTGCATATTTGTGAATGAAGGGCAAGGGCCAGGAACGGCGAAGGTCGAGAACGGCAAGGGGCCGGGAGCAGCGTTAAGCACGCGGAGTGCGAGTTGCTAGGGTGAGACCCTATTGGATACCTGGGATATCCTCACGGTGTAGACCGCGAACCCAGGGCTTGGTAAAGCGCTTGGGACGACATGGCCGTTATGTGTTTAGCCTGTTGACGATTTTGTTATGTGTTGAATGATAGATATGCATATGTAATTTGCTTGTGTGGAGTTTTCTTGCTAGGCTTCGGCTCACGAGTGCTCTATGGTGCAGTTAAGGGCAAGGGTAAGGTCGACCAACCATGAGTATGAAGAGCGTGAATCGACGTGTACATGTTTGGCCTACCTGGCTGCCACGGCCGAGGGTATTTTTGGGAGATGTTTGTATTAAACCTAGTTTTGTCGTTTAGTCGACTTTAATCATAAATTTGAGTTGTAAACATTTCTAAATAGTATTTTGGGATCCCATATGTTTAATGCTTTATAATTTTCAGTGAATGACTACATTCTCAAATTATATGACTTTTATTACAGTTTAGCTACACTTTTGACTTAAACCCTCGATTAGCGAGTTAATTGCACATTTTAAACTCACTTAGTAACGACTCTAAAGAAGTAGGGTGTTACAGTTGTAATGACCCAAATTTCCTAATAAGGTTTAGGACCTTGATTAGGAGGCCGGGAGGGCCATAATTGATTTATTATGCCATTAAATGATTATATGCATGTTTATGTGAATTATATTATTATATGATGATAAATGCATGCATATGGGTTCATTTTTCATTATAAGGGCATTTTGGTAATTTGGCCTGTTGAGGGCACATTTTTATATTTTCATGCATGTTGGTGAATTATGAGTAAGAACACATCATAATGTGAATATGTTCGAGCCATTCGGCATGAAACAATCTTTGAATGCAAGTTATCGGTTTGGTCATAACGGGGTTAATTTCGGGGCTCGGGGTGAGTCTCGGGGTAATTTTGTGATTAGAACATTACTGGGAATTAAAGGGTAATGGGATATGATTTATTACCATTTGAGGATATTGGGAATAACGGGAATTGGAGTGTGTTAATTATGATTAGCGGGATTAGAGGAGAAAGGACGATTTTGCCCTTGGTGGCTGTTTAGGGTTTTATTTAAGCTTGGGGGCATTTTGGTCTTTTGACCTTAAGGATTATATCAACTTGAGAAGGCTGTAGAAAATAGAAACCAAAACAGAGCTTCCTTCCCTCCCTCACGATTATCTTTTTCTCTCATTCTTTCTTTGAATTTTGAAGCTCCTTTTGAAGAACCAAGCTAGGGAGTTGAGCCTTGATGATCTAGGGTTATGTTCTACCATTGAAGAGGATTCCAAACTGAGTTTGAGGTAAGTTTCTAGCCATTAGAACTCTGGTTTTACTCTGTTTTCTTATTGAGTTTCAATTGGAATTTTGAAGTTGGAAATGGAGGATTGATGGGAGTTTTTGGCAAAGGTTGATTGGGTTATGATGCCTAGGACTTGTAGAGTGGATATTTGGGTTCGTTTGGAAGTTTGGATGAGGTTTGGGATCAATTATTGAAGGTTGAAATTGGAAAAACTTGAAGGAGGAAGAACCAAGGTTGTTTCAGCCTGGTCCTAGTGCTATAGCGCCCAAGGGAGGGCACTACAGCGCTGTCCAGGGCCAGACAATTCTGGTTGTAGCGCTGAGGCGCTAAAGGGGCAGCGCTACCCTGCATTTCCTTATTCATATTTTGGGCACTTTTGAAGGTTTTTGGCTCGGGGTTTCAATTCCTAAGGTTCGGGATCGAATCTACTAACTGTTTGAGTACGATTCGAGGTCCCGGGAGTGAGGGTTAGGTCAAGAACCTTTTATTGTTGATTTCATTAATTGGATTCCATATTTGGTTATGACTAGGTGATCACTAAGGGATCAAAGGATTGATCATTCTCAAGGGTCGTCCATTTGTTATTTCTCGCTCGAACCAGAGGTAAGAAAACTGCACTCAATATGTGATGCATAAGATACATATGATTAGGGCATGACATGAATATTGAATATGAGATTAATCAGAGCTTGAGTCTCTGTAAATGTGCATGATCATATTTATGCTAGTGATTGTTACGTAAGCATGCTGAATGCCCTACTTTTGGATATTTGACACATGATATATGCCAGGTTGCATTGCTTACTTGTGAATGGAACTAACCTATGAGTCAGGAATCAGCAATGGTGTCAGTATTAATTGTGAAGCTGTGACTTATTAGTCAAGTTCGGCAATATTATTGAGCACTGGTCGTATGGTATTGGCTTAAGAGTCAAGAACGGTATTAGCGTGTTTAACACAAGCCAAAAATATTAGATCTAATTGACATAAGCATTGAATGATTCATCATGAACATTAATGCTTGACCGATCTCCAGTTCGATGAAAATTAAAAGCGCTTGTCTAGTCTAATGGCTAGTTACTTAGAGCCAGGGCCAGAAGGCCCAGGTGACTGCTTCGTCACATGGCTATGGGCTTCAAGCCCCAATATGATTATTAGAATCTCAAGTGTTAATCACTCATCTGATTAGGGCTACACACCCCAGCATGATTATCAGAATCTCAAGTGTTAATCACTCATTTGATTTAAGTTAGTGACTCACTCATCAGTCACTTGTCTGGTTCAAGTTAGTGACTTACTCATCAGTCACTCATCTGATTAGGACTACAAGCCCCAGCATGGTTATCAGAACCTCAAAGTGTTACGCACTCATCTGATTTGGGCTATAAGCCCCAGCATGGTTATCGGAACCTCAAAGTATCAATCACTTATTTGATTAGGATTGACTTGATAGTCATCCATACAGGAGGGCAGAATCTATCATCATTATTTGGACTTATTTGCATGCATGAATAGGGCTATTATTACTAGGCATGCACATTATGATTTAGAAACATGTTATTACTGTTCATGAGCATATTGAGTTTTCTTGTTGAGCTCCGGCTCACGTGTGCTATGTGGTGCAAGTAAAGGCAAAAGAAAGCTGGACCATCCTTGAGTGATCTTAGGTGACGATGTGTACATATGCGGCTGCTTGACTGCTATGGCCGAGGGTTTAAAGAGGAACTAGGGTTTAACCCTATTTTTTCGCTTAGGCCGGTTGGTTGTAAATATTTTGTTGTAATTAACCTTTAAATTATATTTTTGGGATCTCAATGTATACAGTAAACATTTTAGTGAAATGTTGTATCTTAACCAAAAATTTTAACCCTAAACCGCTAATCATACTTAGCACGATTATGCCCAAATGACTCGATTAGCGAGTTTAGCGCTATTTAAAATGCAAGCCGTAACGGTCCCTGGGTAGTAGGGTGTTACAGACGCAATCTTGGAAAACCCCTCTGCAAAGCGTATGTAATAACCTGCCAATCCCAAGAAACTTTTGATCTCTGTAGCATTCTTCAGTCTTGGCCAATCTCTGACTGCCTCAATCTTCACTGGATCCACCATAATTCCATCCTTATTGACTATGTGACCTAAGAAAGTCACCTATGGCAACCAAAACTCACATTTCTTGAATTTCGCATACAGTCTGTGTTCTCTCAACCTCTGTAGTACCAATCTGAGGTGTTTCTCGTGTTCTGTCTCTGATTGTGAGTATATCAGTATATTATTGTAACGCCCTAAACTCCAGGGACCGTTATGGTGTGCCTTGTAAATAGTGCTAAACTCGCTAATCGAGTCATTTGGCCAAAATCGTGTAACTAAGTATGATTAGCGATTTAGGGATTAAAAATTTTGGTTAAGATATAATGTTTCATTAGAACGTTTATTATATACATTGGGATCCCAAAAATATAATTTAGAGGTCTATTACAAGAAACTATTTACAACCAGCCGATCTAAGCGGCAAAACAGGGTTTAACCCTAGTTCCTCTTCAAACCTCGGCCGTGGTGGTCGAGCAGCTGCATATGTACACATCATCACCTAAGCTCTCCAACTCAAGGATGGTCCAACTTTCTTTTACCTTTACCTGCACCACATAGCACCCGTGAACCGAAGCCCAGCAAGAAAACTTCATATGCTCATGAACAGTAATAACATGTCATCATATCATAAGGCACACACCTAGCAAATATAGCCCTATTCAAGCAGGCAAATGAGTTCACGTACTGTTGAGTATAACACATCAACCAATGATCATAATAATCATGCAGGACTTTTAGCCCAAAATAGAAGAGTGACAGTTGTAATAGTCACTGAGGTGGGTTCCGTTCCCAATAACCATGTGACGATAGGGTCACCGAGGCTTGTAGATAAGTGATCCTTTCACTAGCTTAAATAGGATAGGTGCATGATGACTAGTCACCAACATAACCTTCCTCATGACCATAGAGTCATAACCATGGAGTACTGCTCCCTATCCATGTGACAAGCTATCACCTAGGCCTCTGGCCCTGGCTCTGAGTAACTAGCTTAGACTAGTCAAGCGCTTGTAAGATTCATTGACCTTAGGGTCGGTCCAGCATTAATTCCCTAGAGTCATTCAACGCTGATATCGATTAGATCTAATCTTTTATCGGCCCTGCGTTCATGACGCTTATTCCGTTTTCGGCTCTTAGGTCAGTGATGCATGACCAGTGTCGTCCCTGACTAGTCAGTGCCGTACACAAGTAAACAATGCCACCAAACATATATCATATGTCAAATATCCGAATACAGGGCATTCAACATGCTTACTGAATAATTGCTAGCATAATTAGGACCATGCATAAACACAGAGGCTCAAGCTCTGAACAATCTCATATTCAATATTCATAGTATGCCCTAATCACATATTTCTCGTGCATCACATTTAACCACTTGACATGCCTCAAAAATAACCATGCATGTCACATTTAATCATCCAACATGCATCAAGAATAACCATGTATGTCATATATACACAGGGTGTCGTTTTCTTACCTTTGGTCCAAGCACAGGTTACCAATAAACGAGCCACAAACACGATCCTGATTCCAAGCCCCTAGTGATAACCTAGTCACAACCACAAATGGTGATCCAATGAGTTCAAGTTCTGAAACCTATCCTGGAACCAAAACCTAGCCTCCAAGACATCAAACCCCACCAATCCGGGTAGTAGGAATGATCCTGAGGCCTAAAACCAAGTTCCCGAGGTCAAAACACCCAAACCGGCTCAAAAACCTGCCTGAGTTGCGACCCTAGCACCTTGAGCCGTGGCCCCCAGCCATCCCAGGGGAAAGGGTCGTGGCGCCCCACACATAGGGCCGCGACGCCCAGCAAGGCCAACAAGCCCCCACCAGCTTCTTCGAACTAGGGCTGCGGGCCCCAACCCAGAACCAGCCATAACCCCAATTTTAACCTTTTAAAACCTCCCAAAAACATACCTAAACTCCTCCAAATCCACAAATAAAAGTTCACAAACATCCCCATGATCCAAAACCCATAAAACCCAAGCTTCAAATCTAACAAAAACTCAACAAAACACAAAGTCCAATTCAAGCTTAAAAAATTTAAAAACTTAAAACTTACAACTTTAATTACCTCCAATTGAGTTGTTTCCAACTAAATCCTCCGGCTAATAAGCTTCTAATCTTTCCTAGGATCGCTATGCCTCGATCCTCGCTTGAATCCGAGTCCTAGAACTCAAGTTACCTTTGAAAATGCGATCGGGAGATAGAAATGGAACTTTGAGGGAGAGAGAACTTCCTGAACGTTCTTTTATTCTTTTAAAAGGTTACTTCAAGCTTAAGTAGGCTCAACCAAATCCTAACGCTCGGGGTCCCGAAAACACTCCCGGGGACAAAATAGTCAAAACCTCCAGAATTTCCCCATGATCTTACTAACTCCCAGTTTATCACCAAATATTAATTCCTATTACCCAATAACCCGGTAATGCTCTAATTACCCCTTGACTCACTCCGAGTCAAGAATAAATCCCGTTGTGACTTTCTGTAATGACCCACTACTCTAGACTTTTGGACCATTAACAAAACTATACATACAAATTCTTACTAAAACTTACATTTGCAAAAATACCATAATTTTATTAGGTAACTTGTAGAAATAAAAGTTACTTACATAAATACCAAAAAGGATATGGGATCCCATTGTCTTTAAAAACAAAACATGATTTAAAATAAAAAGACATTACATAAATAGTGCGGAAATACATGTAAAAAGACATAAAACAAAACTACATCCTTGAATCGAATAACGCTCGGCTCCTTGACTCCATTCACCATCGATACACATCCTCTAAGCGTCCACGAATCTCACCGCCTCTAAAGCTATTTTCCTGCACATAAAACAAAAAGGAATGAGCCTAATGCCCAGCAAGGAAAATCTAACACATAGTCATAAACATAAAATTTCATGATAAACATAAAGACATATCATAACACTTAATACATACACTTATTATAATGGCCATTATTACTTGGGGTCCCATAGACTAAACAAGTCATATGCCCATGGAATTAGTGGGGTCCTACTAGCTAAGTAGGTCATATGCCCATAACCCATTTGGGGTCTTGTTAGTCATATGGGTCATATGCCCAAGCCTACAAACATACATATTCATAACATATTTCATAACATAACACATAAGATAACATAAGCATAAAACATATAGATTCTATCCTATTTTCCTTACCAAAGTTACCGGGATATGTGGACAGCGTTGGGACTTTGGAACACTCCAAAACTTATGTGCTCAAGAACTTAGATTTCCTCAAAGACTTGTAAGATCAATCTACACCATAACCGAAATACTATAGAACCTTACTTCCCAAAGTGTTTGATAAGCTTATGATGTTTAAGCTTATGATTTCCCCACCCAAGTGTTTAACTCTCACACTCTCCTAGCACTTGCAGCTTCTGAACTTAGAGCAAAAGGTGAATAATGGCTGGGTACTAGGTCCTATTTATAGAGTTTGGGAATGAAGGAATCTTAATTTTACTTGAATAAAAATAATAGCTTTTTAGGTGAAATTAATTTGAATAATCGTTCAGCAGAGGCTGAAGACTCGTTCAAAAGATGCTGGACTTATGAAGAAGTTGAATGGCTGAAAGGAAAAAGAATTCAAAAACATTTGAATTATGCTGAAGGAGGCGATATATCGCCCCCCTGTAGGCGATATATCGCCTGGGCCAGTATGCCCGAGGCAACCGTGCATCGTTTCGTGTTTTCCGTATTTACGTGCTGCGATATATCGCCCCTATAGCTGCGATATATCGGCACACGCTGAATATTTAAACACGAAATTACACATTTTTAGCTAAGTTTGAATGGAGTTGTAATGACCCACTAATCTAGACTAATTGGACCATTATCGAAACTATACATAAAACTTACATTTTTACGAAAATACCATAATTTATTGAGTAACTTGAAAATAATGAGTTATTTACAAATAAACAGAATACTAAGAAGGATTTTGGGATCCCATTGTCTTTAAAACAAAATAAGATTTAAAATAAAAGACATTACATAATAATGCGGAAAATACACATAAAAACCATAAAAACATAAAAGGAGACTATATCCTCGAATCGAATAACGCTCGGCCCCTTGACTCCATTCATCATCGATACACATTCTCCAAGCGTCACGAATCTTTCCGCCTCTAAACTTATTTTCCTGCACATAAACAGAAAGGAGTGAGCCTAATGCCCAGTAAGGAAAATCTAACACAAAGTCACATACATAATTTCATAAGAAAACATAAAGACTTAACATAATACATATAACATACACTTATTATAATGGCCATTATTACTTGGGGTCCCATAGACTAAACAAGCATATGCCCATGGGATTAGTGGGGTCCTACTAGCTAAGTAGGTCATATGCCCATATCCCATTTGGGGTCTTGTTAGTCATATGGGTCATATGCCCAAGCCTACAAACATACACATATACATATCATAACACTTTATAAAACATATAGATAACATAAGCACATAACATATTGTTTCTAGCCTATTTTCCTTACCAAAGTTACCGAGATTATGGACTGAGTTGGGATTGTTGGAACACTCCTAAAACCATAAGAAAGAGTAAGTCTAAAGAAAGGAGATGAAATGAAAGAGATGGAAAGACTAAACCATAGAAAACATACTTACCGACTTATATGCTTAAAAGCTTGGATTCCCTAACCAAAATAAGAATAAGGTTAGGGGACTGAGTAGAAGGTTTTGAGAAAGGAAATAACATAAAAATACAGAAAAGAACTAGAGTTTTGGGTTTACCTCAAAGATTGCAAGATCAGTCTAACATCCACCGAAATACTATAGCACTCACTTACTTCCCAAAGTGTTTGATAAGCTTATGATGTTTAAGCTTATAGTTTTTCCCCAAACCAAGTGTTTACACTCTCACACTCACTTAACACTAGCAGCCTCTGAACTTAGAGCAAATGGTGAATAATGGCTGGGTACTAGGTCCTATTTATAGAGTTTGGGAATGAAAATATCTTGATTTTACTTGAATAAAAATAATGGCTTTTTAAGTGAAAATCATTTGAATAATCGTTCAGCAGAGGCTGAAGACTCGTTCAGAAGATGCTGGACTGTTGAAGGAGTTTGAATGGCTGAAGGGAAAAGAATTCAAATGTATTTGAATTCATGCTGGTGGAGGCGATATATCGCCCCCTATAGGCGATATATCGCCTGGACCTTTGTTCCCGAGGCGACCGTGCATCGATTCGTGTTTTCCGTATCTACGTGCTGCGATATATCGCCCCCTATAGCTGCGATATATCGGCATACGCTGAATATTTAAACACGAATTTACACATTTTTAGCTGAGTTTGAATGGAGTAAACAGCCTTGACTAAGCCCTCAACGTGCTCAAAGCTGCTGACTGACCCTATACATTCAAACTTTTACCCTTATTTAATTTAATCCTCAAAAATACTTAATCCTTAATTACCATTCAAAACATGTGCTTAAAATCCTATTGGTTGATGTCTAAACCTTATAATATAATAATATAATCCTTAATATCAGACACATTAATCAAACCTTAGGTTATACTTAATATTCTTAAACTATAGGTTAAACTTAGAAAATCTATAAGTACTACTATGAGTGTCCAAATAACTCCCGGTCTGAACCAAAAATCCAAAGTAAAAATGATAACACTAAACATACTATAATACTACTAAACAATTAGCTAAGTAAAGTTCTTGGACTCTACAGGAGTAAACAGCCTTGACTAAGCCCTCAACGTATTCAAAGCTGTTGACTGACCTTATAACATTCAAACTTTACCCTTATTTAATTTAATCCTCAAAAATACTTAATCCTTAATCACCCATTCATAACATGTGCTTAAAATCCTATTGGTTGATATCTAAACCTTATAGTATAACAAATATTATCCTTAATATCAGTCATATAATCAAACCTTAGGTTATATTTAATATTCTTAAACTATAGGTTAAACTTAGAAAATCTATAAGTACTACTATGAGTGTCCAAATAATTCCCGGTCTGAACTAAAAATCCACAGTTACAAAGATAATACTATACATACTATAATACTACTAAATAATTAGCTAAGTAAAGTTCTTGGACTCTACACTTTCCCACTAGCTTACCTCCTAGGATCGTCTCGTGCTGGGTAACCCTGGCATAACCAAATAATAATAAAGCACCACACACATATCACATATATGCCAAATATGCCCGAAATGGCCAAAATATGAAAATCACCCAATTACTTATAAATGAGTTCACATGCATATTTAATACACCTAAACATGCATATTATCATTTAATAACACAATAAATCAATTATGACCCTCCCGACCTCCTAATCAAGGTCTTAAACCCCATTAGGAAATTTGGGGCATTACAATCATCGATAAAGACGATCACATACCGATCCAGGTAATCTTTGAACACCATATTCATCAGATCCATAAATGTTGCTGGGGCATTAGTCAGTCCAAATGACATCACCAAAAACTCATAATGCTCGTATCTGGTGCAAAAATTTAAATTCGGTATATCCTCCTCCCTGGTCCTCAGCTAGTGATAACCAGATCGAAGATCTATCTTGGAGAATATTGTCCTACCTTGCAAGTGATCAAGCAGATCATCAATCCTTGGTAGAGGATACATGTTCTTGATAGTCAACTTGTCTAGTTCTCTATAATTGATACACATCCTCAGAGAACCATTTTTCTTCTTCACGAAGAGAGCTGATGCGCCCCATGGCGAAAAACTGGGCCTGATAAAACCCAAGTCTAGTAACTCCTGTAGTTAAACATTTAGTTCCTTCAGCTTAGCTGGAGCCATCCTATAAGGTGCCCTAGACACTGGCTCTAACCCTAGTGCCAATTCAATCACAAACTCAATCTCCCTGTGTGGAGGTAACCCTGGCAAATCCTCTGGAAATACATCCAGAAACTCACAGACTAATCGGGTCTGTCCTGGTCCCACTAGTATGACTTGAGTGGTATCCACCACTCTAGTTAAGAACCCTATGCATCCCCCTGCAATAGGTCTCTAGCTCTAAGTACATATAGCATAGGTATACAGGGTCCATGCACAGTGCCAATGAATACAAAGGGGTCCTCACCCTCAGGCTCAAAGGTTACCATCTTCTTCTTGCAATCTATCGTTTCCCCATATTTCTCTAGCCAATCCATACCGAGAATTATATCACCTTTGTTTCATTAATTGTTATTCAATTGATTAAGTCCAATCTAGTAATGCAAAATAAATGGGTCCTCACAAGTAGAACCACCCATAAGAGAGGACTTTAAACTTTACATGTTCAATTGGGCCCAAATAAAACCTAACATTTTATGAAAGTTTTATTTGAGTTTTCCCACATTTTTCAAACACAAAAATTGGGCCATCATTATACTTATATTTAAAGCTCAAATGCAAAAAATAACTTAATAATGATGCTTGATATGTTAATAATTGGATGGGTCTAACATGTTACTCTATAAGCATGTATTATTAAATTAAGCAAATATACCACAACAATATACTATTTTGCAAAATACCATAATTAATTAACATAGAATTCATCAGACAAAATTCAATATAATTAATTAAACAAGTTACAAAATATTAAATTAATTAAAATAGAATTTATCAAACAAAATTCAATTTCAAATAATTAATTTAAACTAGGCTATTAAGTTGTTAGGAATGACAAGATATTTTATTTTTAAATATTTTAACCAATTTTAAAATATCAAAATATATTTTAACCAAATTTAAAATATCTAAAATATCTAGAATTATCTGATAACCAATTATAAATATTTTTAACAATAAAAATATCTTGAATAATCAGATAACTAATTTTAATATTTCATTTGTACGCCCTGATTTTCCCACGGGCTGATTAACGAGCTGAGATACGGCCTAATCATGACTACCACGTGGACATCCCCAAGACCGGAGTTGCCGTCATAAGATCCTACCTCCTTAGCTCGAGGTAACCCAAGGGTTCGCCAAGATAGCTTAAAGACTCTGAAGGCCGCAGGTCGAGGGAAGCATCCAGCTCGTGGTGCGAGCTGGAGTTGGAGGCTGTGACCTTTTATAAAGTCAATCACGCAAAGTAAACGTGCATATATCAGACATCACGTGTCTGATATACCCCTGACTTCTTGGACACGCAGCAGGAACGTGCGTATTCAGACACCCACGACTGGGTTGGGTCGTGCGGCCCATTATCCCCTTACCTATTGATTTGACCACACTAATGTGTCAGGTTTATGAATTAATCATGAATGTCACAGAGTTGACATGATAGGTAAGAAGGTCACAGGATGACCTTCTTACCAACTCCCAGGTGCCTTCTCCTATAAATATGGAGACCTTGGGAGTTAATGGGGGTTGGATTCTCTATTGTAAGAAATACCCTGTAATCAAATATCCAGTATATATCAATAATACTGACTAGTGGAGTAGAAGGATTTTAACCTTTGAACCACTTAAAAAACGTGTTTTGAGTCACCATTTCATTTCTAAGATCACTCATCTATTTCGGTTCAACCTAAGCACTAATCAATTTCTCTTGTTTTCTTAATTACCTGTTGGCGAAGAACCGCGTCAACATCATTTATAACAAAAAAATATCTTAAAATATCATGATTATTAGATAACGAATTCAAAATATTTTAAAAAGCTAAAATATCTAAAATAATCAGATAATCAATTTTAAATATTTTAAACTTAACTGCACAAAATATCCAATTTAAAAAAATTAAAAATTAATTATTTTTTTGTGAAAAAGCTTGCTGCAGGCTTGTGTGGGTCCGCCCGGGGTCCCGGCGGCTTTTTCATCCGTGTCCGGCACACATATTGCCCAATCAGTCCAAAAAAAATTTTTAAAAAATATATGCAGTTTTGTAATCCCAAAACAAGCAAAAAAAACAACAAAACTATTGCTAAATTTACGTAACAAAACAAAACACATGCATCAATAACATGTACCATCCAATTAACACCATAACATATCAATCAATTTCATACACGTTCATTCATTAAAATAAACTAGAAACATATGGCTCTGAGGTCAATTGTAGGAAATACATATTTCAGGATCTTTATTTATTTTCATGTATTTTACATATTATCAAACAAACATGTAAATTCCTAGAACATGCTCCTATGAAATTGATACAAATATAGAGTAAAGTAAAAACTTACATTATGCAGCGGAACAGGAACAACTCTTTCCTTCAATCTTTCTAACCCTCGATTCATTTCTGTAGCAGAGTATTATCAAGAGATTGAACTAGATCAGGAACACAGTCTTCCTCACCAAGCCTTTGATCAACCTAGAACTAGTGTGGGCTGGTTCTCAACACATGAGATAGAGATCTAGAAGAGATAGTAGCCAAAAAATGATTAGATTGTCTAGGTTTTCACTTACCCAATGAATCAACTGAGACTGACTTATGAAAACCCTAGATATCATCTTCCTTATATAGGCAACTTAATGGGTTTTATTTAAATTTGAATTAATTAAAAATAATAAAAAAAAAATAAAAGCAATGGGCTCCCACAAAAGGACTTGGGCCCAATCTTTTTGTTTTGAATTTAAATCTCAACTGAGCCTAAATTCAAAACCTTTTATTTTTTAATTAATTAATTAAATCCTTATTCAAATTAACTAATTATAATTTGAAACTTGATTTAATATTATTTATTTATATTGACACCAATTTATCAATATTAATAATTTACCTAAAGATTCTATTTTATTATCTTAATCTCATATCTCTGTAAATTTTCCAAAATTGACCTAGTCAACTTTAAAAATCATAATTGATAATTAAATCAATCAATTGAGACATTCTAGATGATTTACTCAAAGGTGATGCGGGGACCATGGATCAATGAAATCAAGCTTCAATAAGTTATCGTGGATTTATTTACGAATAATTTCACTACCTTATTAATTCCCCGTGACTCCACTATAGACTCGGAATTCAACTCTTGAATTCATAGAACGTATTTTCCAAACCATAAATACGTTACCCATTGTTATAACCAGTACATTTAGTAAATCATTTATCGATGACTTACTAACGAGCTGGGTGCAAATTACCATTTTACCCCTCGTCAGTATTTTATCCTTAACTCCCACTAAGTTCCTTATAAATGTTATTTCTGTGAACTTAATCACATAAATAAAATCTCAATCATTTAACCTTTTGAACAAAGCAATCAAGGAAATCGTCTTTCCACTTCTCATACATAAGTTATAGATTTCATATCTATGAATAATACTCCCACTTAATTACACTACTAAATCTCCAAGATGTTAGTATGGGCTAGATCATAGGGTAAGCCGGTAACAAACAAGTCAAAAGATTTAAATAATATAATTAGCAAAATATTATCACTCAGAATTAAGATCGACTTAAACTATGGTCAACGTTGTGACATTGATTAGATTCGATAACAATGATACTTGTTTATCAATCAATAATCAATATTGGTCCTAGTCCAATGTAACCAAATACATTCGATCTTATCTACTTGGTCAATGCCTTGGACAAGACATCACACCCCGAATGTGTAAGTAGATCATATCATAGATTGCCTAATCAGTGAAAATCCAATGCACTGATCTAATCTTAGGAATCGTTCTTTTTTACCATATAATTACAAATATAATCCACTGTGATCTAGTCACTATAATTTAAACTATCCATATGTTCAGGATTTTATAAAATGTTTGTATTATTTCAATAATCATGTAATAAAACAAGCAAGCAACATGGTTGTCAAACTAAATAATTTCTACTACCTTTATCGACATTATAAAATCGTGTTACATGTCCGACGTAGTTTTATAAGGACATAAAACCTAACATTTTACACTATAGAATCTAAATGTGTTAGTATTTTTCATATAGTTTTGTTATTGTCACTGACTCCATCTTTTAAGTATTTTGTAGTGATATTGCTCAAGACTTGCTCTTTGGTACAAGAATTATTGTATACTATTGCTAAATATAATCAATTGACATTTCATTGAATGTTAAAAGTTACAATCCAAGATTCTTAGTTGGCTATTAGTTCTTCACACTGTGTTTTGTTGTTTGGATAAGTGCTAGATGTATTTGAATAGTTTTATGATAAATATAATTATTATTAAATATTTACTCTTCGTTTGAAATTATATAAATATATATAATATATTCTACAAATTGAATTGAAACGTGGAGAATTTAGTAAATTAATAATATATATATATAAGTATTTTGGTAACTTTCTACACACATCTGACAAGATGGGATCACTGACTTGAGCAAGGTCGGCAAAGATATAAATTTTTACTACAATTTTGTTGTGTCTTCTAATTACCACCAGTCTATTATATTATATATATAGAGTAGCTTTGTTTTTATGAATCTCATTGAGTATATTGAGAAATTGTATCATCTTAGAGTAGTATTTCTAAGTCAAATTAAACTTCCATCACTCAAAGCCAATAAGGTGTAACGTCCTGGATAGCCAAGACCGTTACACTGTGTGTTTATAAAGGTGCAAGACTTGCTAATCAAGTCATTTAATTAGAAAAGTGTTACTGAAACTACAGTTGAACTAGGGTTAAAATATTTTGGTCTCAAAAGTTACATTTCTTATAATCAAGCATTTTCTTTTACATGGGATCCCAGAGGTAGTAAAGTTATAAGATAGTTTACAAAATTTCGGGATTAAAATACAGTTACTATCCACTCTAAGGCAAAACAGACAATTAGGCTTTTCTCGTCCTGTTCCACTCCTTGGCCGTGGCGGCTGATCAGCTGACTATGTACATTTAGCCCTGAAGCTCTCTATCTCAAGACTGGTCAAACTTTCCCTTGCCTTTACTTGCACCACGTAGCACCCGTGAGCCAAGGCCCAGCAAGAAAACACAATAACAGAGCACAATCATCAAGCAAACAACCAGATAACTCATACAGTATAAACATGTACTCAACAGTCCAAACATGTAACGCCCTGGATAACCAAGACCGCTACACTGTGTACTTATAAAGGTGCAAGACTTGCTAATCAAGTCATTAATTTAAAAACGTGTCACTAAACATGTATGAGCTATGGTTAAAAAGGTTCTGGTCTCAAAAGTTTCATTTTATATAATTAAACTGTTATATACATGGGATCCCAAAAGGAACAGAGTTAAAAAGTTGGGTTACAGACTTCCAAAATAATACAAACAACTGTTAGCCATACTAAGGCAAAATGGACAATCTTTGGGTCTCGCGTCCCTGCCTAAACCTCAACCGTGGCAGCTGAGCAGCTGTCCATGTACATTTTGCTCGCAGAGCTCTCCTAATCAAGGCTGATCAAGTTTGCCCTTGCCTTTACCTGCACCACGTAGCACCCGTGAGCCAAGGCCCAGCAAGAAAACATGTGCAACACAAACAGTAATAACAGATAGTAAATTCACTAAGCATGAACTCTCAACAAATAATCCACATTAATCATTCAAAATTTATTCAGAATCATGGATGCAATCAAACACTTATAACATTCATATCACATAATAATCAGGGCCAACAACTTAGGCCGCACCCTCTATTTACCCCACTGACTCCCGCCCGCTTAAACCGAGCTCAGTGCATATTAAGCTGTCCTTGGCTACCAGTGGCCAAGTCGCGCCCTGTGCGCTAGTGTAACCCTTGGCACCCTTAGGCCATTGGTTCACTAATTAGCTTGCATGGCATAATACCATCTCTTCAAGCATACACAATAGGGAACCCTTAGTCCCGTTACAGATATTCAACCAGGTGTAGTTTTCTTACCTTTAATCTTTGCGGTTTTGGATTACAAGGAACGCTCCTCAAGCACGATATGTTCCTAAGCCTAAGATTTTATCACCTAGTCACAACCAAGGTATAGGGTTCCATTAATATTCAAATTAGGGTTTCTGGTTACAAAAATAACTTCCGGAAATCCGAATTCCACCAAGCACGGTGGTGAATTCGATCCCGAGCTTTCTAGACCACATTCCCATGCCTAAAATCCCCAAATGTCCAAGTGTGCACCCAAGGGTTGCGGCCCTTGAAGCTTAGCCGCGGCCCTGCCCTTAAAACAAAACCAAGGGCTTGCCTGGAAGGAGACACGCGCCGCAGCCCTTGCATTGGGCGCAGCGGCGCTCACCTTTGGCCAAGCCTCCTTAGCTCATCTTCATCCTAGGGCCGCAACGCTCTAGAACAGAGTCGCAGCCCTTCCCTTCGAGCCCAGAAATTTCACCATTTCAATCCTTAAAACCTTACCCAAAATCACCCCAAAGCTTCCTAATCCAAAAACAAACATTCCCAACTCTTTTAGGATGACTTTAGCAACATAATTCAACAGAAAACTCAGCCTAAAACTCATAGAAATCCATGTTTCAATCTCTGAAACTCAAGAACCTCAAAACACCCAACCAGCCATGCAAAACTCAAATTTACACCTCTAATCATGAGTTAGAGCTTACCTCTTCAGTTGAACTCCTTCTCTAAGCAAAATCCCAGCTAAGTCTCAAGTTTATCAGCTCAAATTCAACCTTAAACATTAACAATACAATCATCTCAATACCCAGCTAAGAACTCAAAGCTTCTAACTTCAAAACACAGTTTAATTCTTACCTTAGCCTTGATTAAGTTTTCCTTGAATAATCTCTGAGCTAAGCTTCAAAATCCCCCACTGAATTCCCAGCAATTCCCAGCTCAAAGTCCAGCAAAATTCCTAGTTTTCCCCCTTGTGGTTTGCCTAGTTTCCTTGAGAGAGAAAAGAGCTGAGAAGGAAAAGAGAAAGGTCGGTCTATTTTTAGTTCTACTGTTTTCCTTAAGTTTATCTTATCCCGTTAAGTTAATCCCGAGGCTCGGGTGCCGGAACCGTCCCCGAGGGCAAAACGGTAAATTTCCTCAATATTCCTGCATAGAATTCCTAACCTCAAATATATCTCCATATATCCATTTTCATATCCTGATAGTCTAAATAGCTACCCGATACCTAAAACACCCCTGACTTATTCAAAGTCAACTGCTAAGCCCCGTTGTGACTTTTCCCCGCTATCTAGCCCTAGGATCGCCTCGAGTCGTGCTCTGCAGACCCACCCACATAATAATGTGGTTCTCACAATACCATATATATATCACATTAATACCAATATAATCATACAAGAATTATCAATCATATAATTATGCATTTAAATCTATAAAATCATTCAAATCACATTAAACCCAATAATGCCCTCCTGGCACACTAATCAAGGCCCTTAAGCCTCATTAGCGAATTTGAGGTCGTTACAAAACATTCATGTTATTCAAGTATTCAGCATACCAAGTACATCATTTCATATCAATAATCAATTCATATATGATAACCAAGGTTAACGCCCTTAGGTCGCACCCTCTATTTATCCCACTGACTCTGGCCCGCTTAAACCGAGCTCAGTGAATATTAAGTTGTCCTCAGCTACCAGTGGCCGAGCCGCGCCCTGTGCGCAAGTATTATTTATGGCACTCTTAGGTCGTTTATCACATGTCCTGTGGCATAATACCATCTATGACATCATGCAGATATAGGGAGCTCTTAGTCACATCACAAACACATAACCGGGTGCAGTTTTCTTACCTTTAGATTTTGATAGCTTTGTTCAATTCGATCCTCAAGCACGATCCCGTCTGAGCCCTAGCGTACACCTAGTCACGGTCACAAGTTAGAACCAACTCCAAACCTCAATTACAAAACCTAGCCTCGGGACTAATCCCGAGCCCTCGGGAAGCCCTAATTCCACCAAACGAAGAGGTGGAATCAAACCCCGAGCCCCCGGGCAAAAACCCTAAGAAATAACCCAAAAACCCCTTTCTGGGAACATGGTAGCACTAAAACGCCCTAAAGTGGGCACTATAGCGCTACAAGCAGAGCCATCAGGCTCCCAGATGCCCAAGCCTAGCGCTGTAGCGCCCTAAGGCTAGCGCTACAACACTAGTCACAGCCAGGCACTACCCAGTTTTCTCCTCTTCGAATTTCCTCGAGCCAAACCTTTCTAAAACTCGACCAAACCTCAACCAAACTTCAAAACAAGCCTCTCAACATCATCAACTCATCCCAAAAAACCTAACCACAAGTAATTCAATCACATGCACCCCAAAACACAACATCCACCATGGCTGAACGTAGAGCTCAAAAACTCAGCAAAACAACAGAAATCACAAAGCCTAAAGCTAGAGTTTCTTACTTTTAATGGATGAGCTCAGCCTAGGTTGTCTTCCACACTTGCTTAGCCTTCACCTCCTCAAACCCTTAGGTTTAATTCCCTAGAATTCCCACAGAAACTCTGCTTAGAAAAACCAATTCAATACCAAACCAAGAACTGAATATCAACCTAAAGACCTTACCTCAAATGATGAGTAACCTCTGCTAATTCCCGAACCTAATCAAGATCCCAAGTACACAGTCTTAGCCTAAAGCTCCTCTAAATTTTAGCTCCAAATTCCAGAAGAATTTGATGAAGAAAACCCAAATCGTTCAAGAGAGTTGCCCTCATTTTCCCTTCTTTCCCTTTTCCTTCTTTTCTTTCTTTTCTTCAGACTTCTACAATTTTCTACATAATCCACTAAGGCAATAAAGCCAAAACATCACTTATCTGATTCTAAATACCAAAAGACCATATTGCCCTCCCACTTATAACTAAGCTTTTAAACATCTTAAGGGCATTTTAGTCATTACACCCAATTCCCGCTAATTCCTTGAATGCCTCTAATATTTACTGCTCACTTCCCGAAACCTAACTAATCACCAATTATATTCCTCAATATCAAAATAGACTCCAATATGTTCTCTAAATTCCCAGAAATACCCCCAGACTCGCCCCGAGCCGGGCATAAATCCCCGCCGTGACTTTTTTGCTGAACCTCTCACTAGGATCTCCTCGAGTCACAGATTACAAATATATCCACATAATAATGTGGTCTAAAAAATTTATCACAATTATTTACATTTATGCCCTCAACGGGCTAAAATTACGAATATGCCCTTCTAACCTAATCAGGGCCTACATGCATACTAATACACATAGTCATGCATCACAGATATTCAAATAATCATATAACATGATTTTAATCATTAAATCACATATAATCCAGTTATGCCCTCCCGACACACTAATCAAGGCCCTTAAGCCTTATTAATGAATTTGGGTCGTTACATAAGGAGAGCACATCTTGTACCACTGAGCAAGGGGAAATTCACCAGCAAGGACTTAGAAAGCTTAGAAACAAGGTAAGTAAAGTACTCAACTGCAACATAAGATTATATGCTATATGAGCGTCTATCACGTGTTTATTTGTTCTGTTCTTTATTAGCAAGCATGATTACTGACATTTCATCATCAATTCATGTGCATTTCATGTATATGGAGTTATATGATGGTTAGTATATGAAATGAAACCATGCATGAGATTATGAGAATTAGTTATGAAATGCCTAAATAAGTTTTATGCAGATTTTAAGCAAAATAAGAATGTTATGCTAGGTGGTGTCACTCTTTCGAGAAGGCGAGCTAATAAGTAAGCCTATAGGTAGGCTTAGAATGGTTGGGCCAGGTTTAAGTGAATCAATAATACATTTGCCATATTTTAGCTTCCTCCTCCACAATAAGAAATGTTATGAGACACCATAGTGTGAGGCCGCCTTATAGTCTTAAGCTCGATGGGGAAACGATGGAATAAGGTTTAGTAACGAGCCCTCTGTGGTGATGGCTAGCCGAAGGTGGCCACATGGGATTTTATACGTTGAGCAAGCCCTGCAGGCATTCCTAATCAAATAGTGTGCATGAGATAAGGAACCCAAAGATAATAAGGAGAATAAGCTAAGAAAATAAAAGTTGAAAAGAAAAGAGTCATGCATAATTGCATAATGTGATCATCTGGCACTGCATGCATGGCTTTAATTACTAAGCTTTAGCTCATAGTTGTCTTGTGTTACAGGTAAGGTTATAGATAATTATATGGATGATTGAGTTGGAGCATAGTCCTGACCTTGGTGATGTACATATGGATATTTTGACCACGTGGGAGGGAACAACTTTCTACTTTTTATGTATGCTTATAGTCACATAGTAATAGCAGTTTTAGTTTGGTGTGCTTCTGTTCTAAAGTGTGGCCACAAACACTATATGCATATGAAACCAAAAGAAAAGAATACTATGAGGTCTCATATTTTAAATAAAAGTTCAAATTAGCCTAAAATTTTACAGGTGAATTAGTAATAAGTTGAAGAGAGTCTACCATATTCCCACTACTAGTAAGATAGCATGAGGACATTACAATATCAATGATACCATTCTCTATTTGATCCTGAAAAAGGAAAATCTGGATTGTATCATTGACTTCCATCCCATTTACAAAGTGAATTCTATATGTCTAGCCAATTGGATGAAGTAAAGCTTACCTCTAGTCATATCCAAAAATCAAAGTGTTTTCATAGAAGGTTGTTTGATTCAAGATAATGCGATTATAGGCTTTGAAAGTCTCCATGTTATGAAAAAAGGAAGATTTGGAAACGGGAATAGAATGGCTCTAAAGTTGGACATGTCAAAAGCAAACGATATAGTGAAATGGATTTTTGTGCAAATGATGATGCATTGTTTGGGCTATGATGATCTATGGATTAGAAAAATAATGAACTATATTTGTTTAGTTTCTTCCTCCATCCTGATAAATGGTGAAGCTCATGGTTTGGTGATACCTCAACGAGGCTTAAGACAAGGTGACCCTCTATCTTCTTACTTGTTTATTTTAAGTTCAAAGGGGCTCTCATGTCTTATTCATGATGCATATCGTAAAAGGCTTCTTAGTGGAGTTACTTTATGTAAGAATTGTAACGCCTTACTAATCCAGGGTCATTACACGAGTCATTTGGACTTAAATGTGTAATTAAAGTTATACAGTGGTTTAGGTAGTAAAAATTTTGGTCAAAAGAGTTAACTTCTCATTAAAAAGTTTGTGTATACACAAGGGATCCCAAAAAGTTTTGTAGAGTCCAAGAACTTTACTCAGCTAATTGTTTAGTAGTATTATAGTATGTTTAGTGTTATCATTGTTACTTTGGATTTTTGGTTCAGACCGGGAGTTATTTGGACACTCATAGTAGTACTTATAGATTTTCTAAGTTTAACCTATAGTTTAAGAATATTAAGTATAACCTAAGGTTTGATTAATGTGTCTGATATTAAGGAATATATTATTATATTATAAGGTTTAGACATCAACCAATAGGATTTTAAGCACATGTTTTGAATGGTAATTAAGGATTTAGTATTTTTGAGGATTAAATTAAATAAGGGTAAAAGTTTGAATGTATAGGGTCAGTCAGCAGCTTTGAGCACGTTGAGGGCTTAGTCAAGGCTGTTTACTCCATTCAAACTCAGCTAAAAATGTGTAAATTCGTGTTTAAATATTCAGCGTATGCCGATATATCGCAGCTATAGGGGGCGATATGTCGCAGCACGTAGATACGGAAAACACGAATCGATGCACGGTCGCCTCGGGAACAAAGGTCCAGGCGATATATCGCCTATAGGGGGCGATATATCGCCTCCACCAGCATGAATTCAAATACATTTGAATTCTTTTCCCTTCAGCCATTCAAACTCCTTCAACAGTCCAGCATCTTCTGAACGAGTCTTCAGCCTCTGCTGAACGATTATTCAAATGATTTTCACCTAAAAAGCCATTATTTTTATTCAAGTAAAATCAAGATATTTTCATTCCCAAACTCTATAAATAGGACCTAGTACCCAGCCATTATTCACCATTTGCTCTAAGTTCAGAGGCTGCTAGTGTTAAGTGAGTGAGAGAGTGTAAACACTTGGTTTGGGGAAAAACTATAAGCTTAAACATCATAAGCTTATCAAACACTTGGGAAGTAAGTGAGTGCTATAGTATTTCGGTGGATGTTAGATTGATCTTGCAATCTTTGAGGTAAACCCAAAACTCTAGTCCTTTCTGTATTCTATGTTATTTCTTTTCTCAAAACCTTCTACTCAGTCCCCTAACCTTATTCTTATTTTTGGTTAGGGAATCCAAGTTCTTAAGCACTTAAGTGGTGGTAAGCATATTTTCGTTTAATGGTTTAGTCTTCCTATTCTCTTTCATTTCATCTCCTTTCTTTAGACTCACCCTTGTTCATTGTGGTTTTAGGAGTGTTCCAAAAGTCCTAACTCAGTCCATTTTATCCCGGTAACTTTGGTAAGGAAAATAGGCTAGAATTAATATGTTATGTGCTTATGTTATCTATATGTTTATGTTATTAAAAGTGTTATGATATGTATATGTGTATGTAGGCTTGGGCATATGACCCATATGACTAACAAGACCCCAAATGGGTTATGGGCATATGACCTACTTAGCTAGTAGGACCCCATTAACCCCATGGGCATATGCTTGTTTAGTCTATGGGACCCCAAGTAATAATGGCCATTATAATAAGTGTATGTTATATGTATTATGTTAAGTCTTTATGTTTTCTTATGAAATTGTGTATATGACTATGTGTTAGGTTTTTCCTTGCTGGGCATTAGGCTCACTCCTTTCTGTTTATGTGCAGGAAAATAAGCTTAGAGGCGGTAAGATTCGTGATGCTTGGGAGGATGTGTATCGATGATGAATGGAGTCAAGGGGCCGAGCGTTATCGATTCGAGGATGTAGTCTCCTTTTATGTTTTTTATGGTTTTACATGTATTTTCCGCATTATTATGTAATGTCTTTTATTTTAAATCTTATTTTGTTTTAAAGACAATGGGATCCCAAAATCCTTCTTAGTATTCTGTTTCTTTGTAAATAACTCTTATTTTCAAGTTACTCAATAAATTATGGTATTTTCGAAAAATGTAAGTTTTTATGTATAGTTTCGATAATGGTCCAATTAGTCTAGATTAGTGGGTCATTACAAGTTTATAAATAAAATAAAATATGTTCAGACTTCAAAGTTACAAAAATAGCCGACCTAAGCGACAAAAGTTGAACTTATACCCTAGTCCCTTAAAAGAACCTCAGTCATGGCAGTCAAGCAGGATGAGTATGTACACATCTCCCCTAGAGCTCTCCAACTCATGGCTGGTCTAGTTTCCCCTTGCCCTTACCTGCACCACAAAGCACCTGTGAGCCAAGGCCCAGCGGGAAAACCCAACCAAGCAAAACAAATATTTAATGAAGCATAAATCATAAATAAAATGCTTCACAAATTAGAAACAAACTCATGAAAGCATCAAACTCATCTATACAACCCATGGCAAGTGAGTGCGTACTGCACCCCCATAGTGGCCCTGCCATTATGGCCTACATTCTGCATGATTATCGTTGAATCTGTCCAATGCCAGTCATTCACAAATAAATGCATGACAACAAATGCATTGAATACAATTACAAAATAATAATCCAATAAGATTCGATACACGGTTATAGCGTTCTCAAGTTGAGGCCAATGCCCTAACCACAGTGAATGTGCCAGTTTTCTTACCTCGAGTCCAGTGTAGATAACAGAATGACTCCGAGTGCGATTACTTTCCCAAACCTTGCAGAAATCCTAGTCACAACATAAATGGTATTCTCGTTAAGAACTAAGTCTGAAAACGAGCTTTAAAACTAAACCCTAGCTCCCGGGACCTCTAATTCCATCAAATTGGGCAATGGAATCATCCCCCGAGCCCTCGAGCTTTGTTTCCAAACTCTAGCAAAATTTGTACCCTAAAACTGTACTGGCGCCGCGACGCCAACCCCCTGGCGCCACGGTGAGCAGAAAGGAAAATTTCAGCCAAACTTTGTTCAGCGCTGTGGCACCGAAGGGAAAACTAGATTTTTGGGATTTTACCTTGCGACATCTCAAGCCCAAAACTGCCAAAACCAATCTAAAACTCCAAAATTCAATCTCAAAACATAGGAAAATCAATATTCAAGCCTCAAAACACATATTATATGCTTAATAAATCCATTGAACCCCAATCCAACCACAAATTTTATTCAAGCATAAGAATTGAAAATTTGAGTTCAAACTCCATTTTTACCTCAAGAAAATTCTAAAAATCAAGTTAAATTGTTCAAAACCAATAGCAATAAAGCTTCTTAACAGATTATATGCCACCTTCCACATCTACATACCTAGCTAAACCACCCAAACCTCCAAGAATCCAAAAATTATCACCAAACCCCTAAATCCACAAGAACTCAAAAGCTGTAAGATGAATGTAACGACTCGACTTAAAATCATTCATTTACAAAATACTCCATATTTAAGTAAATTAATTTTTACATGAATCTCTTTAAGAAATTTTTTTTTATTGAAATAAACATGAATTGACACCTTTTACAAAACATGCAACTTGAGATCTCGATATTATAAATAAATCATGTTTTACATGCATGACGTAAGTAAAAATACACGTTTAAGATACAACATAAACCAAAGGTTAAAACCTTTATAACAATAATATATAAGTAGCAACCCCTTGACCCCCAGATCAACCAATCACGACATGCAAACATCTCACCGAGCCAAATCCAACTCTTCGTCTTATCAACTACGCTTATTCCTTTACCTGCAACACAGAGTACCGGTGAGTTAATGTCCAGCTAGAAGAGCTATATACGACACAATCCCCAAGCCCAACAATATGAGATATATTAAAAAAAAACATACAACATAAAATATAAAACACAAAACATAGACATAAACTAACCCATATAATCATAACCTAAAACTTATACTACTCCTAACTTATAACCTTACATAAATTATAAAGTTCAACAATAATTAATATTGTAACGTATCATTCTCGTAGCTTGACTTTACATACCATAGCATAACATAACATACAACAATCATAGCATATCCTAAAACATTCATAACACATATTACTTGTGTCACTTCAGCCGTAAACTAGTTCTAATCTTGTCAGTTGTGCAACCGAGCACAAATTAAGATGAGCATGAATTTTCATAACATAAGCATGCAATTTGTCATAACGTGAGCATGCATTTTCATATTGTAAGCATGTCATGCAAACATACAACATACTCACACATAAAGCAGCCACACATAACATGCATAACCCATAACATACCTCATAACACAACCCATGACATAATTCCTAATGTAACTCATAACATAATTCACATCATAGTTCATAGCATAATTCTTAACAAATTTCACAACAGAACTCCTGACATAATTCAAATATAATTCATAGCATACAAAGTTTACCATATATAACTACGTCGAGTGTATACCCTACATGCAGATGTTTGCTTTTCTTACTTGAATTCCAGCAATATAGTTGATAAAACAACCCAAGTGTGATTATGTTCAAGCATTTCTAGCCAATCCTAAACAAAACCAATCAAAATCGATTAATAACAAGCTTAGTTCATAATTCTGACTCCAAAATAATAACATCTAAACTTGGCTCAAGTTCTAGGACTGTAAATATTTTCACAAGCTTTCCAACCATATAAAAAATGTCCAAATCCGACATCGGGGTCAAAAGTTATGGTTGAATTATGAAACCCAAAATATATTTGAGATGCAGCGCCCTCCCAAAGGGTCACAACGCTACTGAAGTCAGAGACCATTTCAGAGCCTCAATGAGATGAATTTGCACCGCGGCACTCATCCACTTGAGTCGCAGAACCATTGCAAAAAAACCCATAAATCTCAGCGATTTCTCAACCATTTCGACCCCAAACATCCCAAAACACTTGGGGACTCAAAACTTTTCACCAAAACAACTATCCTAGCATGTTTCTAACCCTTGGAACCCAGATATTAACAATCCTAAACCTATAGTAAGCATTCATAATCCTAGAAACAATAAGAACAGTCTCAATACCTTTAAAACCCAGATCTGACAAAATACTTAAACAGTAAAGTTTGAACACTTACAAACAAAATCCCAACCACAAAGCTTAAATCCTTGCTCCTTAGAGATCTCCTAGCCCTTAAAAAATCCAAACTCATGATCTCCTCCAGCACCTTAGGCTTCAAAACTCAGATCAAGAACGAGAGATTGTTCTAGCTTGTTTCCCCTTTCATATATCGCAAAACCAGAAGTCTGAAAGAATTGTACGACATCTAAACCTATTCTTTTATTAATTAATTATTTAATCTAGTTTAAATCATGTAAAAACCAAATTACACTACTATCCCCAACCTCTAACTTATCCTTAATAATTACTTAAGCCTTTTATTGTAATTTCCATCCAAAAATAATAGTTTTAACTTCTCATAATTAACTTTTTCTATCAAAAAAATCATAATTTTACTTTGACCCCCATAATTCGATTTCTATCGCACTTTGGCCTTTAATACTTTAACAAACTAATGTGTGTGGATTGCCTGCTGGAAATCATAAAATAAATATACACCATAAATCATAGTTTGTGTAATTAAACACATAAGAACATACAATTTACCATAATTCCCTGACCCAAGCCAATTACCGTAATACCCTTACTAGTAGAAGTAGATATTACAACTATCCCCTCCTAAAAAGAAATTTCTTCCTCGAAATTCATGTTACTAAATATATCACAAGCACTTTCAGTATTTTCCAATATAAATATCTTACACTGATATAATATCACATATACATATTCATATAATCACATAATACATAATTTCACAAAATTACAAAAATACCCCTGAAGAATATTAAATTACCAAATTTCCCTCACAGGACAAAATTACCAATATACTCATGAAACGAAAAGATGGATATTACAACTATCCTCTCCTTAAAATAAATTTCGTTCTCGAAATTCATGTTACCATACCATTACAAGGTTCTATCCTCCTTGAGAGTCATTGATAATTCAACATTTCCTTGTCACCCACTTCTTATGATCACCATGAAGCATCTTGGCTAAGCATTATAGCCACTTCCAATTATAACCAACATATACCCATATACATTGTCGGGTTTACATCACCCACAATCTAGTTCTGTTTCTTTGTATCACTTATTCTTTCCTTAATTTCAACTTATTTGTCACTTGATATTCCAGCCACTTTTCTACCTGTTCTAGTAGCAACCCATCCATAATGGTTCTACTTCATACTTGTAAAGCTATTGCCATATTTCCAATTTCTTAATCCTTGAAGCTTTCTCTACATCTCCTTAGTATCCATAACATTTACGCATATACTTCATACTTGCCTCTTTGTCTAGTATCTTTATGGACTTGCAATGTATATCCTATATATTCCTCTCTTTTTTAACAATTAGATCGTGCAACCACGCAACATAATTCTGATATATATTTCCATAGTAAATGCCTTATAACATCAGAAGCTCAATAATTTCTTTAAGCATTACTAAGACTCATAATGCCCATCTCATGTTGCCTTTCAGATTTTCATTATAATAGCTTTCTTTATTGATACTTAGAACAATACTTGCTGCATGTTCTCAATTAGTCAATCAATCAATTTCACTGTACTCATCTAAGTACTTTATCCATGTATTTGGCTTTTCTATTAATCCTCAGAAGTAGTCATTCACTTCTGTCCCATCCAAATTTGCAGTCCATAAAGCTTAAATCATTTTTCCTCTATTTCAAATTCAGAGATCAAATCATGATCGTCTTTCTGCAAAAATAAACCATGTTATTCCATAAATCAATCCATTCTTATCAAAAATGAATCTTGTTACCTTGAATCCTTACCCCTCTTCCATATTGGTCTTACTTTAATACTTTCATGAGCTGCAACATTTCCTACATGTTACTCATAAACAAGTTTCTTTTGCACACTCGGTTTCAATCTTTTATGATGAGTCTAGAATATCTTAATGCCTTGAAAATACCATCCATCATATCCATAATTTACCGACATCTTTGTCCAATTAGTATGTCTTAAAAGTCCATACTATCCAAGTATAATTTGTATCTAAAATATGTTCTTTCATATATCATGGTTCACTACCTCTATCCATTCTCGTAATCATAGTTTCTTTCACCTTATCATAGTTTGGGCATATTCCTATTGCCTCATATTCTTCCAAATAGTTGCAATAACTACATTCTTAATCCATGACTCATCTCCTTATTATTATTTGTACATTGCTCATGCATCCATGTCATATGCTCCTCTATCCTTGTTTGGTCCTCTTGATTATGAACTCCTGATATCCTTGTTGTTAGAAGTGAAATCTTGATGATCTCGTGCAATCCTTCCATATGTTCGTAGCCTCTGTTATTCCATGTGAAAAAGTGATGCCTCCATTTCTTGAGCATCCTTCACGTGGTCGTATCGATCATGTCATGTAGTAAGCTTCTGCGTTGTGGTTTACGTAGTGATCTCTCCTTGTGTATCAATCTCTTATTGTCCCCGTCTAGTCCGATTCATTCGCTTGAGGTTTTCCGTAGTCTTCTTGCTAGTGAGTGCTTCATGCTTTCTTGTCATTCTTGTCATTATTCATTGGTTGATCGCCTTGCTTCTCACTATGCAAAATCCTTCAATACAAAGAATTACAGTTGCTATGGGATTCTCTCTACTGTTTCCCATCATACATGATCTTTGCTTGATCGTCAATGAACTTTTGGGTTGTCTTTGTTCTCATAAATTCATGTTCTCCTTAATAGTGCCTTCTCTTTTCCACTCCATCATTTCCTCAACGTCCCAGTTTTTAGCTTCACCTTCAAAGATGAATTTAATGAATAACTTTGTTCCTATCATCACCAAATCCTCTATGATTCTTGTCCCACTGCTTGTCTTAATTCAATTGACTCTAGCAGTCCTGGTCAATGTGTTCATCCAACTTACTCTCGGAACCTTCCAAATAAAGCTCTGAGCTTGCTAAATAATACATCTTAAACTCCACGTGAAAATACTAATACCAAGTACTTGTTAGAATTCCATCCGCTTTTCGTGGCACATAAAGAGTGAACCAGCACCCTTTATAGATAAAATATTTTGTGTCTATCGTATGCGGGATTAGGATTTCCTTCTCCTATCAGTTATTCCTTGTGTAACTAGTTCATGGTGTCCATCTAGCCAACCAATCCCTCATCTCCCAACAACTCAACTTCTTCTTTATCGTTGGGGATCATTGAATCTCAAACCATAACGAGTGACATTCAATAGTCCATGTGGCTAGGATAATATCAAGGGCAATCTGATCATGCTCTACTTACGCCCTAGTGGTAACTCACCTTAGATATTTCATCCTTCATTTAGAGCCCTAGTAGTTCATTAATGTCGGAACAACATTCCTTCTTCCTTAGTAAGAGCTATTGATCGTATTTTTTGCCTCATCTGGCCAACTCCTCTTATCCAAGACATGTTGAACCAAACACAACATGACTTCATAAATTGTTGTAACGACCCAACTACTCTAGACTTTTGGACCATTAACGAAAACTATACATAAACACTAATCCTTAATAAAACTTACAAGTGAAAATACCATAACTTTATTAAGAAACTTGTAAAAATAAAAGTTAAACTTACATAAATTTCAAGTTAGGATATGGGATCCCATTGTTTTAAAATCAAAACATGACATAATTAAAAAGAGATTTACATAATAAAATGCGGAAAAATACATGAAAAAACTATAAGAAACAAAACTACATCCTCGAATCGAAACGCTCGACTCTTGAATCCATTCCACCTCAATAAACATTCTCCAAGCTTCCAAGAACCTTTCCCGCCATTAAGACTATTTTCCTGCACATATAAACAAAAAGGAGTGAGCCTAATGCCCAGCAAGGAAAATCTAACATATAACCATACACATAAAATTCATAAGGTAACATAAAACATACTATAACACTTATGTCGCATACATACTATAATGGCTATTATTACTTGGGGTCCCATAAACTAAACAAGTCATATGCCCAATAGATTAGTGGGGTCTTGCTAGCTAAGCAAGTCATATGCCCATAATCTATTAGGGGCTTGTTAGTCATATAGGTCATATGCCTAAGTCTACAATCATACTTAACATAACATATTTCATAACATAAAATCATAAGATAACATATAAAAGCATATAACATATAAATTCTATCCTATTTTCCTTACCAAAATACCAGGATATGAGGACAGAGTTGGGACTTTGGAACACTCCTAAAAACCATTGTAACAGGGTGAGTAAATTGAAGAAAAGGGATGAAAAGAATGGAAGGACTATACCATTGAGAATATACTTACCAAAAACTTATGTGCAAGTTCTTCGATTTCCTAACCAAAATAAAGAATAAGGTTAGAAGGCTGAGTAGAAGACTATGAGAACTTAAATAAAATAATATCAATTGAACTAGAGTGTGGAAATACCTTGAAGGCTTATAATACCAATCTAAACCTTGAACCGAAATGCTATAAAACCTTACTTCCCAAGTGTTTGATAAGCTTATGATGATCAAGCTTATAATTCCCAACCCAAGTGTTTATACTCTCACACTCACCTAGCAACTTGCAGCCTCTGAACTTAGAGTAATAGATGAATAAATGGCTGGGTACTAGGTCCTATTTATAGAGTTTAGGAATGAAGAGATCTTCATTTAACTTGAATAAAAATAATGGCTTTTTAAGTGAAAATAATTTGAATTATCGTTCAGCAGAGGCTGAAGACTCGTTAAAAAAGATGCTGGACTTATCAAGAGGTTGAAGGTTTGAATGGAAAACGATTTCGAAAACTTTCAAATTATGCTGAGAGGGGCGATATATCGCCTGGGCCAGTATGCCTGAGGCAATCGTGCATCATTTCGGGTTTTTCGTATCTTCGTGCTGTGATATATCACCCCCTATAGCTGCGATATATCGGCATACGCTGATTATTTAAACACGAATTTACACATTTTTAGCTTAATTTGAATTGAGTAAACAGCCTTGACTAAGCCCTCTAACGTTTTCAAAGCTGCTGACTGACCTTAGAGTATTCAAATTTTAACCTTAATAAATTTAATCCTCAAAATACTTAATCATTAATAAACTCATACATAACATGTGCTATTATCTAATTGGTTCTTATCTAAACCTTATAGTATAATAAATATTATCCTCAATATCAGCCATATTAATCCAATCTTAAGTTAAAATTAATATTATTAAACTATAGGTTAAACTTAGAAAATCTACAAGTACTACTATGAGTGTCCAAATAAATCCCGGTCTGAACCAAAAATCCACAGTCATAAAGATAATACTATTATTACTATTATACTACTATCTAACTTACCTAAGTAAAGTTCTTGGACTCTACAATTGTTGACATCCAACAATCAAACATATAACATAATGTACCAACTAACTACATAGAAACTAGTGGTACAATAATAAACATACATGCAAAACCATATATAACACATATAAAACATTTATCAAAACACACTATAAGTGTAGGGTGATAAAGGATTACGCTCATCCTCAAACCATTTCGATCAACAGAGGACCTAGTGGCCTCACCACACAATACACATGCCTAACTTACTCTTAACGTCACCTAACGCATTTCATCCAATAAATACTTACAAGTCAACTCTTACTAACTCACAAGCCAAAGACAACGAGTTACTATAACAAGTTTTTTCTTATTGTCTATCCTTAGTCTACCGTACTAAATCACCTTAGACCATTCACTCAATAACGACAAAACTAGTTGCCTTGTACTTTTCTTATCATTCTTCATCTACATAATTAAACTTAATCTCATAAACAAGTGAAATCTTTATCCTTAGAACAATCTCGTAAAGTCTAACCACTCATACACTTGCTACCGATAATCATATTATGACGGCACATCATTTTAACATTATACTTCTATCCATATATTAGTCTGAATTTTAGCTTAACTATATCATCTCAATTACAGAACATGACTTCTTAACTCACAAATTGATACAACATATCTCTAATAAACCATCAAACCATCACAATCATACCAAAAACACACACACAAAGTGCGACGCGTTAAATGTAGCACAAACGTTGAACGCAACATGACACTCAACTCTATTACATAATCACAATACCCAATCTTCCTCGCATGTGGCTTCCAATCACACTAGCCCAGACCATCATAAAACATAAAACTTATTGAGTCTACCCATACTAAATTTGTGTTGACATGCAGTAGCAAAGCATAAATAACAACTAAAGAAAAATAGTAAACTTAAAAAAAAAAAAAACTTACAGTGTAATGAGTCGAGTCTTCTTGGTCATCATGTGCATGTCGTGAGGGTCTACACGAACTTTAAAACCATTGTTCTGATATCAACTGTAACGACCAAACTTAAAACCCACTAATTTACTAAATACTCCATATTTAAGTAAATTAATGTTTACATGAATTTTAAGAAAAACAAAAGTTTTATTGAAATAAACATGAATTAACACCTTTTACAAAACATGCAACTTGAGATCTCGTTATTTTAAATAAATCATGTTTTACATGCATGGCGTAAGTAAAAATACACGTTTAAAGCACAACATAAACCAAAGGTTAAAACCTTTATAACAATAATACATAAATAGCAACCCCTTGATCCCCAGGTCAACCAATCACAACATGCACACATCTGACCAAGCCAGCTCCAACTCATCGCCTCATCAACCACGCTTATTCATTTACCTGCAACACAGAGTACCCGTGAGCTAACGCCCAGCAAGAAGAGCTATATAGGACACGATCCCCAAGCCCAACAATATGAGATATATAAAAAAACATAAAACATAAAACATAAAACACATAACATAGACATAAACTAACTCATATAATGACAACCTAAAACTTATAGTACTCCTAACTTATAACCTTACATAAATTATAAATTTCAACAATAATTGATATTGTAACATATCATTCCCGTAGCCTGATTTTACATACCATAGCATAACATAACATACAACATTCATAGCATATCCTAAAACATTCATAACATGTATTACCTATGTTGCTCCGGCCGTAAACCAGTGATAATCTGGTCAGTTGTGCAATCGAGCACGAATTAACATAAGCATGCATTTTCATAACATAATCATGCAATTTGTCATAACGTGAGAATGCATTTTCATATCGTAAGCATGCCACGCAAACATACAACATATTCACACATAATACAACCACACATAACATAACCCATAACATACCTCATAACACAACCCATGACATAGTTCCTAATGTAACTCATAACATGATTCACATCATATTTCATAGCATAATTCTTAACAAGTTCACAACATAACTCTTGACATAATTCAAAATATAATTCATAGCATACAAAGTTTACCATACATAAGTACGTCGAGCATACACCCTGCGTGCAGGTGTCCTCTTTTCTTACCTAAATTCCAGCAATTTAGTTGATAAAACAACCCAAGTGTGATTCTGTTCAAGCGTCTCTAGCCAATCTTAAACAAAACCAATAAAAATTGATTAATACCAAGCTTAGTTCATAATTCCAACTCCAAAATAATAACATCTAGACTTGGCTTAGTTTCTAGGACTGTAGATATTTTCACAAGCTTTCCAACCATATTATGAAAGTACAAATCCGACATCGGGGTCAAAGGTTATGGTCGAAATACGAAACCCAAAATATTATAACAAAAAATGTATTTGAGTCGCAGCGCCCTCCTAAAAGGGTCGGTGCTACTGAAGTCAGAGACCATTTCAGAGCCTAAATGAGATACATTTGCACTGTGGTGCTCATCCACTTAAGCCACAACGCCATTGCGAAAAAACCAAGAAATCTCAGCGCATTTCGACCCCAGACATCTCAAAACACTAGGGGACTCAAAACAGCTATCCTAACATGTTTCTAACCCTTGGAACCCAGATATTAACAACCCTAAACCTATAGTAAACATTCATAATCCTAGAAACAATAAAAACAGTCTTAATACTTTTAAAACCTAGATCTGACAAAATACTTAAACACTAAAGTTTGAACACTTACAAACAAAATTACAGCCACAAAGCTTAAATCCATGCTCCTTAGAGATCTCCTATCCCTTCAAAAATCCAAACTAATGATCTCCTCCAGCACCTTAGGCTTCAAAACTCAGATCAAGAACGAGAGATTGTTCTTGTTTGTTTCCCCTTTCGTATATCGCAAAACCAGAAGTCTGAAAGAATTGTATGACATCTAAACCAATTATTTTATTAATTAATTATTTGATCTGATTTAAATCATGTGAAAACCAAATTACACTACTATCCCCAACCTCTAACTTTTCTTTAAGAATTACTTAAGCCCTTTATTATAATTTCCATCCAAAAATAATAGTTTTAACTTCTTATAATTACACTTTCTATCAAAAAACTCATAATTCTACTTTGACCCCCATAATTCAATTTCTATAGCAGTTTGGCCTTTAATACTTGAACAAACTAATGTGTATGGATTGCCTGCGGGAAAACATAAGATAAACATACACCATAAATCATGCATATCATAGTTTGTATAATTAAACACATAAGAATGTACAATTTACCATAATACCCTGACCCAAGCCAGGTTACCATAATACCCTTACTAGTAGACGCGGATATTACAATGAACAAGTTAGAATTTTCTTACCTCAGTGATGAGTTTGAAAATTAATTAGTTGAAAGTGTCCTTTAACTGCCAATTCCCTTCTTATAACTCTTCTCACCCTTGAATGCACCACCAAAAATCAAGAGTTGAGTTTTACTAAGTGTTTGTCTCCCAAACCACTTGAAGAAGGAAACCAAGAGACAGGGAATGAGATGAACATGAATGACCCAGCCCATACCTCAACACTTAGCTTATTAGTCTATCTCTAAGGTCAAAAGACCATTCTACCCCTTGCCTTCACTTAATCTCAAAAGTAACCCCAAGGGCATTTTGGTTATTTCATCTAAATTCCCACTAAACCACTAATTTCACCACTAATTCCCAATTAAATTCACTAAACCCAAGTATTTCTCCCAATTAATTCCATTTACCAATAAATCCCATAAATATCCAAAAGTTTCCAAAATACCCCAGGCTAGACCCAAGCCAGGCATTTATACCCTTTGTCACTTTTCTGCTAAAATTGCTCGAAAGGACCCACTCATACCGAATATCACAAATATATCCACATAATAATGTGGTCTCAAGCATATAGCACATAAAATTAAAATTATACCCTCAATAGGTAAAAATTACAAAAATGCCCCTTTTAACAAAAGCGGGTCTTTAAACACATTTAATACATATAATCATGCATACTCCAACTTATAAGCATATAAATCACATAAATTAATTAATTCACACATAATTACCCCACATGCTCTCCTAACATGTTAATCAAAGCCCTTAATTCTATTAGAATTTTCGGGACGTTACAATTATCCCCTCCTAAAAGAATGTTCATCCTCAAAATTTACCTGAACAACTCAAGGTATTGATCTTGCATATCCGACTTTAATTCCCAAGTAACTTCTTCCACTTTGTTGTTCCTTCATAATACCCCGAACAAAGGATTAGTCTTGTTCCTTAAGACCTTGTCCTTCTTATCTAGTATCTGAATCGGTTGCTCTTCATAGGATAAATCTGTCTATAACTCCAGATTCTCATAACTCAATACATGAGTCGTATCTGATACGTAATTTTGAAGCATTGATACATGGAATACATTATGAACTCCTGACAGGGATGGGGGCAAAGCCAATCTGTAAGCTACCTATCCAATCCTCTCCAGGATCTCAAAAGTTCCCACAAACCTAGGGCTCAACTTGCCCTTCTTCCTACACAACTTAACTTCTTTTGATGGTGAAACTCGAAGAAAAACGTAGTCCCCGACTTGGAACTCCATATTTCTATGCTTAGGGTCAGCGTAACTTTTCTGTCTACTCTGTGAGGCGAGCATTCGAGCTCTATTCTTATCAATGGCCTCACTGGTCTTCTAGACCGCTTCAGGACCCATATACTTCCTCTCACCCATTTCATCCCAATGAATGGGTGATCTACACTTCCTACCATACAACATCTCATATGGGGCTACTCTGATCATTGATTGGAAATTGTTATTGCAGGAAAACTCAATCAAGGGGAAATAATTATTCCAAGATCCCTCAAAATCCAATACACATGCCTGAAGCATGTCCTTCAATATCTAAATCGTCCTCTCGTATTGTCCATCTATCTGAGGATGGTAAGCGATACTAAACTTCAACTATGTACCCATGGCCTTTAGCAGACTTCCCCAAAACTTGGAAGTAAAATGGGATCTCGATTCGACACTATAGACTTCAGAGACCCATGGAGACGTACGATTTCTCTCACATATAACTCAGGATATTGATCCACATTAAAATTCATTCTCATAGGTAGGAAGTGAGCTGCCTTGGTATATCAATCCACAATCATCCATATTGAATCGTGCTGACCCACTGTCCTAGGCAATTCAACTACAAAGTCCATGTGATGTCCTCCCATTTCCATTCAGAGGTACCCAATGGTTGCAGCCTCTGGTGTTCAACTTTCACTTTTTGACAAATCAGGCACTTAGCCACATATTCAATCACATCCTTCTTCATTCTTGGCCACCAGTACAAAGATTTTAGATCCTGATACATCTTTGTGGTGCCTGGATGCAGCGAGTACGAAGTAGTATGAGACTAGTCCAGAATCTCCCACCTTACATCAACATCCATCGGAATACAAATCTGATCCTTGTATCTCAGTATTCCTATCTAAGAAACTGTAAAGCCCTTAGCCACTCCAGCTAGAACATCTCCTTTGTGCTTCAATAACTGAGAATCACTAATATGAACCTCCTTTATCCTCTCCAGGAGTGTAGACTGTAAAGTAATGTTAGCTATCTGACCCACCACAAACTCTATTCCCGCTCTGATCATATCTTCTGCCAACTCTTTTGATATCTGCTTCAAAATAAATAACTTTCTCGGACCTCTCTGACTTAAGGCATCTGCTACCACATTGGCTTTCCCTGGATGATAAAGAATTTCACAGGCATAATCCTTCACCAATTCTAACCAACTTCTCTGTCTCATGTTCAGATCTTTCTTTATGAAAAAGTAATTCAAACTTGTATGAACGGTGTAGATCTCTCACTTCTCCCCATACAGATAATGTCGCCGCCCCTTCAGTGCGAATACTATTGCAGCCAACTCTAGGTCATGGGTAGGGTACTGCTGATAAGTATCGAATTTGTCTATTTTTAAGTCATTATTCATCTATGATTATGCACTTGATTATTTTTTTATATATGTTTAATAAGTTTATTTTGTGTTCTTAGGACTTTCAAGACATTTGGGTGAAAAGTAATGAACTTTTGATGTTTTAAAAGCAATGGTTAAGTTCGGAATTACAAGTCTGAAAATTCACAGTTGATTTTAATAATTTTCCAATACTCTTTTGAAAATATTTCAAGAAATACAAGTTTTATATCCTTTTCTTAGATTTCCATAGATTTTTTAATCGTCCAATTCCGAGCTATATCGAGGAAGTTATGGTTATAATACCGTTAGTGGCTACAGCTGAAGAAAACCAAAAAATTGGAAAAATCACTACGCCCACGGCCAGCCTTATTCTAGGTCGCGGCCTGGGCGACAGAACAATGGCCATGGCCAGCAATGTCCCAGGCTGTGGTCGTAGCCTGATTTTCTGGAAAATTCATGTTCTAGTGGCCGTGACTGGCGATAAATTTTTCTCTGAATTTTTGAAATTTAAATGTATTTTTGAAAGATCTATTAAAGGGGTTAGGGTTAACTTTTATAAGAACTTTGGATTGCAAATTTTAGAGGCTAGAGCAGCAGAGGATGACAAAATACATCATCTTCTACAATCTTCAATCTAGTTTTTCTTTCTTCTCAAAACTCCTTTATTTTCATTGAATATTTATGTTTGTGAATATGAGTGTAATTACGGAGTAGTTTTCTTTGTAGTTGAGGGTTATTTCAAAACCCTAGACACAAGATCTTGAATGCATTCATGAATTTTATTCCTTCTATTCCCTTATATTAAATTTCTTATATTTTTTTTTATTTGAATGCTATGATTCTTGTGAAACCTTGTTTAGATGGCCATTAATTAAGGTTTGACATTGTTATACTATCACCTTAGGATTGTTATTCACCTAATAGTTTAGGAATCTAAGTGGAGTGATAAATTGCAATTAGGGTATTGTGACAGATATTTTAATTGTGATGAAGAATAGAACCTAGGTTAAATGAATTGCATGCTTAGTGAATTTGTTGCCTAGATTAACTTGTTTCTAATGAATGTAATATTTTTCTTGGGTTAAATAGATCGCATGCTTAATCGTTTTATTGCTTGGTAAAAAATATTAATTAAGAGGGCTTAGCTTTAATTAATTATATTAGGGAAGCAAGGTTAATTGACTGCTTAAGTGTTATCTGAGGGGTTAATAGTTTAAATGGGAATAGGGAATATTATTCATCATTATTGATAGATTGATTGTCGAAGGTGGAGAATAATTCTTAACCGTTTCTTTAAAATCGTATTATCCATTGTTCTTTGTTTATTGCTTTATTTTATGTTATTAAATCTTGAAACAAAATCCCTTATTTAATTCTTGTTTTTATTTTGAATGATAAATTGAATAATAGTCCTTGTGGGTTCGACCCTTACTACCACTTTACTAATAATTTAGTGAGTAATAAAGAATAAATATATTTAAATTTGATATGACATACGACACACATCAAATTTTTGGGGTCGTTTCCGGGGACTATTTTATTTAATTTGTTATTCATTTTTTATTCTTTTTACTAACTTGGTCTATTAGTTGTGGTTGATGTTTTTAGGGCTTGCATTGAACTTGGTTTGAGACATGGCAATGTACTATCAACACTGTTATGATCCTCAAATGAATAGATATGACCCTTATTCTAACAATTAGAATTCCCATTGGGAGGAATATTCTAATACTTTCTATGATGGAAATCAATATGTTGAGTCGAATTACTACTCTCCATCAGAATATAATGAGTTTATGCCACAATATTCAGATCCATCAATTCGAGATCTCATCAATGCATTGAATGCCAGCAGTCTCCAAATTCAACAGATGTCACAGCAAGCTTACGTGCCTCATCTTCAACAACCTCCTACAAGAATGCAACAAGATCAGGAACCATCAATTTCAGATATGCTAAAAACATAGGTGGCTTCAAATATACAGACCCAAGTAATTCTTCAGAGTAATCTGAAATGTTTTCAAAATTTGGAGAGTACAATGGGACAAATTGCTACACATTGAATAATATTGAGGTTGAGAATTTTGGAGAATTACCCACAGAATTAGAGAGTAATCCAATAGAGAATGATGGTACCCTAATTCTTCAAAGTGGTACACAACTTGACACGCCACCTCATCCAGACATAACATTTGATCTAATTCCAACTCAAGAAGTCAATAATTCAACCCCAGAAGCATCCTCTCCACCGGAGATTATAACTCTCACTTCAGTTGGTCCATCATCACAAAACATGCTACACAAATCAACTTTTAGATTATATGCCCTTATTCCTCCATTTTCGAGCAGATTGAAAAAATCTAAAAATGATGAGGAAAATAAGGTGATCTTTAAAATCAATATTCTGCTCCTTAAGACCATTAAGCAAGTACCACAGTATGTTAAGCTTCTTAAGGAGTTGTGCACAAATAAAAGGAAACTTAAAGGTGATAAAAAGATAAGTGTGGGGGAGAATGTCTTTGTTGTTCTTAAAAGGAAGTTGTCACCCAAGTGTCAAGACCTTGGAATGTTTAGAAATCCATACACCATCGGTAAAAACAGGTTTGGTCATTGTATGATAGATTTAGGAGCATCTATTAATGTTATATTTTATTCTATTTTTGGTTCTTTAAATCTTGGGCCATTAAAAGAAACTGGTGTTATTATTCGATTGGCTGATCGAACTAATGTTTATCCCCTAGGGGTAGTTGAAGTTATTTTGGTTCAGGTTCAATTTAGGAGGTCATTCCGACTTATTACAAGTACAAAGCTAGATGTCAAAGTATGGACACTTACAATGAAATTTGATGGTGAAGTTATACAGTTTGATATGTTGAATTCTATTGATAAGTACAAGAGGAATAAAGTTTTGTTAAATGACCCACCATAACAATCATGACCACATCATTCAGTCAAGCTAACGACGTTAAACAAAGCAACTTGCGGGAGTTTTTCTTACCCTTATCTTTTTATTTTGCATTGATTTTTTATTTAGTATATGCCTTGAGGACAATGCTTAAATTAAGTGTGGGGGAAGGGAAAGCTGTTTGTTTTATTTTTATTTGTCACTTTTTTAGTTGTTATTTGTGTTTGTGTTGTTTAGTTGTTTTTAGTTTATTTTAGTTTTTTTGTTTTGTCAAAATCATGATTATGTTGAAAGTTGACTGTCAATGATAAAACTTCTCATTGAGATAAGAATATGTCTAGGAAATTGATGAATTCTGCATGAATTGTGTTGTTGTTACTTAAGCTTGATCTTCAATTTTTAAACATAATGTGTGTACAATTAGATTTACCTTTTCACTATTGTTTGGAGATATTTATGCATGCTATTACCTATATATAGTAACGACCACTCTAGAAATCATTGATGAATTGTTTGAGGTGAAATAATAAATGCACATGATTAAGAAATTTTCTTTGGATCGTTTGAGCCTTTCAAGCCTACCTATGATATCTAATTCCCTAGTATCCCATTTTTTAGCTATAATGACTAATGCTTTTATTTTATGAAGCCAATTTCTAAACCTTTGCAGCTTGAAAATTGTATCTCTTCTCGTGACCCATTACACCATGGTTTTATATGAATGTTTGATTTTGTGGGATGGGTTTTGTATTGTAAGAATGGGAAGTTGTATGTTTGATTATAATGTGAAAGTATATGATCTACTATTTATCCCAATGAAGTTGGAAAAAAGGAAAGAAAAAAAAAACAAAGAAGAAAAATTATGCATTGAAAAAAAAGAAGAAGAAAAGTTTGCAAAAGTATAAGTGTGGGGGAAATAGTAAGATCAATGCGGAAAGAAAAAATGGAAATATTATGTATTTTTTTGAATTGTATATGAGATTTGTGGGAAGATCTAGAGAATAGAAAAAATATATATAGACTATGGTGTGATTTAATCTTAAATATTCAATTTTTTTTATCTATATTTAACCTTAGTCTTACATTACAAGCTTTTAAAGACATTTTGATTCTTGATTATGTGTGTTTATATTAGTGGAGAATAATTTGTTAATGTCTATGGAGTGAATATTTTTCATGAAAATTTTTATTATACAAGAGACTTTAAAACATACTTTGGCATGTATAAATTGATTCGGATGTTTTTGTTTTGGTAAATTTGATTGTGCTTAATCATAAAGAAATCGAGTTTAAGTGTTAACTGGCATTGATTTGAAATTATGAGGAATGTGGAATTCGAAATTTTCCTATGAATTATTTGTTTGATCAATTTTTGAGACAACTAGCTCTTTCGACAAAAGCATTGCTTATGTGTTTAGTTTTTATTTTGTTTGCTCGAAGACAAGCGAATGTCAAGTGTGGGGGGATTTAATAAATATAAAATTTGTCTATTTTAAATTCAATATTCATTTATGATTATACACTTGATTATTTGTATATATATGTTTAATAAGTTTATTTTGTGTTTTTAGGACTTCCAAGACATTTGGGTGAAAAGTATTGAATTTGGGATGTTAACCTTGGAATTACAAGTCTGAAACTTCACACTTGATTTTGATCATTTTCCAATGCTCTTTTAAAAATATATCAAGAAATACAAGTCTTAGATCTTTTTCTTAGCTTTCCATTTCTTTTTTAATCGTCTAATTCCAAGCTATATCAAGGAATTTATGATTAAAGTACAATTAGTGGCTACAGTTAAAGAAAACTGAAAAATTGGAAAAATTACTACGGTCGTGGCCAGCCTTATTCCAGGCCGTGGCCTGGGGGACAAAATACGGTGGTTGTGGCCAACAATGTCCCAGGTCATGTCATAGCCTGATTTTCTAGAAAATACATGTTTCAGTGATCGCGGCCGCCAAGAAACACTGTTCGCGGCCATCGATCAATTTTTTTCTTAATTTTTGAATTTTAAATATATTTTTGAAAGGTCTATTAAACAGGTTAGGGTTAACTTTTATAAGAACTTTGGATTGCGAATTTTAGAGGCTAGAGCAGCAGAGGATGAGAAAAATATATCATCTTCTACAATCTTCAATCTAATTTTTCTTTCTTCTCAAACCTCCTTTATTTTCATTGAATATTTATGTTTATGAATATGAGTGTGATTATGGAGTAGTTTTCTTTGTAGCTGAGGGTTATTTCAAAACCCTAGACATGAGATATTGAATGCATTGATGAATTTCATTCCTTCTATTCTCTTATTTTAAATTGCTTCTATTTTTCTATTTGAATGTTATGATTCTTGTAAAATCTTATTTAGATGGCCACTAATTAGAGTTTGATGTTGTTATCCTATCATCTTAGGATTGCTATTCACCTAATAGTTTAGGATTCTAAGCAGAGTGATAAATTGCAATTATGGTATTGTGACAGGTATTTTAATTGTGATGAAGAATAGAACCTAGGTTAAATAAATTGCATGCTTAATGAATTTGTTGCCTAGATTAACTTCTTTCCAATTAATGTAATGTTTTTCCTCGGTTAAATAGATTGCATGCTTAATGGATTTATTGCTTGATAAAAAGGATTAATTAAGAGCGCTTAGTTTTAATTAATTATATTAGGGAAATTTGGATAATTGACTGAAGTGTTATCTAAGGGGTTAATATTTTAAATAGAAATAGGGAATATTATTCGTCATTCTTAATATATTGATTGTCGAATGTGGAGAATAATTCTTAATTGTTTCTTTAAAATCGTATTATATGTTGCTCTTTGTTTATTACTTTATTTTATGTTATTAAATCTTGAAACAAAATCCCCTATTTAATTCGTGTTTTTATTTTTGAATGATAAATTGAGCAATAGTCCTCGTAGGTTTGACCCTTACTACCACTTTACTAATAATTTAGTGAGTAATAAAGAATAAATATATTTAAATTTCATACGACATATGACATGCATCAACCGCTGCTCTTACTCCTTCAACTGTCTTGAGGCATAAGCAATTACTTTACCAGCCTACATCAGAACACAGCCTTATCCATGCCTCGAGGCATCACAATAAACCACAAAATTTTCTTGATTTGAAGGAAGACTAAGCACTGGAGAGGTAATCATCACCGCTTCAACTCCTGAAAATTGTTCTCACACCTATCAGACCAAACAAACTTCAAGTTCTTACGTGTCAGCTCAGTCAATGGCGCAGCAAACCTCGAGAATCCTTCCACAAAACATCGTCAGTATCCCGCCAAACCCAGGAAACTTCTAATCTCTGAAGTACTCCTTGGCCTTGGCCAATCTCTCACCGTCTCTATCTTGGCCGGATCCACCATAATCCCATCCTTACTAAAAATATGACCAAGAAACGTCACTTGAGGTAACCAGAACTCACACTTCTTAAACTTGACATATAATACGTGTTCCCGTAACCTCTGTAATACCAACTAAAGATGATGCTCGTGTTCTGTCTCTGATTGGGAGTAGATCAGAATATCATCAATGAACACAATCACAAATCTATCTAGATAGTCCTTAGATCCGTGAACGATTTCGGGGCATTGGTCAGACCAAAAGACATAACCAAAAACTAATAATGCATGTACCTCGTGCGAAAGGTTGTCTTCAAAATATCCTCCTCTTTGATCCTTAGCTGGTGATAACTAGATCGAAGATCAATCTTTAAAAACACTACCTTACCCTACAGTTGGTCAAACAAGTCATCAATCATTTGTAGTGGATACTTGTTCTTGATAGTTAGCTTGTTCAATTCCTTGTACTCTATAAAATCCTCAACTTCCCCTCATTCTTCTTAACAAATAACACTGGTGCACTCCATGGTGAGAAGTTGGGTCTGATGAACCCCAAGTCAAGTAACTCATGCAACTAAACCTTCAATTATTTTAATTCTTTCGGATCTATTATGTGCGATGCCTTAGATATTGGTTATGTTCCTAGTGCCAACTCAATAACGAACTCGTTCTCCTGGTATGGTGGCAATCCCAGCAAATCCTCTGTGAACACATCTAAGAACTCACAGACCAATCTAGTCTCTTCTGGTCTAGCTGATACATCCTTAGTGGTGTCCACCACACTAGCTAGGAATCCTATGCAACTTCCTATCCAACTAATCCTTCAATGCCAAGATCACGGGAATGTGAGGCCCGTTCACAGTACCCACAAACACAAACGGGTCCTCACCCTTAGGCTCAAAAGTCACCATCCTTCTCTTGCAGTCTATAGTTGCCCCATACTTAGCCAACCAATCCATACCTAAAATCATATCAAAGTCTTCCATTGCCAATTCAATCAGATCTACAAATAGCTCCTTACTATCTACCTCTACTAGTAGTGAACGAACCCATATCTTAGAGACTACCAATTCCCCAGTAGGCAGCAAAGTCCCAAACCCCAAAGCATACAAGTCACAAGGTCTACAAAGTCTATCTATCACCCTACTAGAAACAAACAAATTTGTAGCACCAGAATCAATCAATACAGTATATGAGGAGCCAGCGCTAGAAATCTAACATGTCACTACTGAGGGACTAGTCTCATCCTCTAACTGCGTCAAGGCGAACACTCGAGCTGGAATCAAATTGTCATTCCTCTTTGGTTCATCTTTCTTCGACTGTGGACAGTCCTTCTTGAGATGTCCAACCACACCACACAGGAAGCATGCCTTGGCACGACATTCTCCAAAGTAGCTTCTCCTACATCGTGCACACTTTGGATAACTTTTCTAGCCCTCACCTTCGCTCTGGCGACCACCCTGTTGGCCCCTAAACCTTTTATCTGAATCAGGGGTACTAATTGTATCTGTGGTCTTCCTATTCTGATCATTGGGGCCTCCGCCCCTACTAGATCCAGTAGATGGAGGTATCACCCTCTGAGCCTTGTGCCTCGCAGCACCCTCTCTCCAGATCTTGTCCCCAGTGCCCTCAGCAGTAAGGGCCTTCTCTACTACCTAAGCATAAGTGGTCACTCCAAGCACAGAGGCAATCCTAATTTCCCGGGCTATCATGGTGTTCAGCCCCTGAACAAACTATTCTCTCCTAGTTGCATTTGTTGGCAGCAAGTCATAGACAAACTTGGCCAACCTATCGAACTTCAGAGCATATTATGTCACTGTCATGTTGCCCTGAACCAGACTGGTAAACTCATCCACCTTTGTAGTACTAATTGCATCATTGTAGGATTTCTCATTAAACGGTTCCTTGAATTCCTCCTATTCCATCGAGGCTATATTCTAGGTCTAGGATACCACCTCCCACCAGATCAATAATCATATCGTAACATGTAAGTGGCACAGGCCACCCTGTCATTGCCCACCACCCTCGTAAATTCAAGGATGGAGGCAATCATTCTCATCATTGCTCAGCCCTAATCGAATCTAGGCCTCCTTCAAAGGTTCGAGGGTGTTGTTTCCTGAACCATTCATACAATGGTCCCATCTGTTCTCAACCTTTGGCTATCCCAGATTTGATACCTCAACCGGTGGCGCAGGCGGGGCAGCATTCCCAGGTGGAACCTGCTGTCTCAGCTGTCTAATCTCTTCTTCCTACCTCAAAAGAACCTCGATCATGGAGTCGAGCAGACTGAGTATGTACACACTGCTCCTAGAGATCTCCAACTCATGGCTGGTCCAGTTTCCCCTTGCCCTTACCTGCACCACAAAGCACCCGTAAGCCAAGGCCTAGCAAGAAAACCCAACCATGCAAACCAGATATTCAGGGAAACATAAATCATATATAACATGCTTCACAAATTAGAAACAAACTCATGCAAGCATCTAACTCATTTATACAACCCATGTTGAGTGAGTGTGTACCGCACCCCCATAGTGGCCCTACCATTACGGCCTACATTCCACATGATTATCGTCAAATATGTCCTATGCCGATCATTCACAAATTAATGCATGACAACAAATGCATTAAATACAAGTACAGGACAATAATATAATAATCCAATAAGATTCAGTACACGATTATAGCATTCACAAGACGGGGTCAATGCCCTAACCACGGTGCATGTGCACGTTTTCTTACCTCGAGTCCAGTGCAGATAACGAAATGACCCCGAGTGCGATTCCTTTCCCGAGCCTTGCAGAAATCCTAGTCATAACATAAATGGTATTCTCGTTAAGAACTAAGTCTAAAAACGAGCTTCAAAACTAAACCCTAGCTCTTGGGAGCTCTAATTCCATCAAACTGAACAATGGATTCGTCCCACTAGCCCCTGAGCAGTGTTCCCAAACTCTAACAAAATTTGTAACCTAAAACTATACTGGCGCCACGGCGCCGACTCCCTGGCGTCGTGGCAAGCAGAAAGGGAAAACCAGATTTCTAGGTTTTTCCCCAGCGACATCTCAAGCCCAAAATTTCCAAAACCGACCTAAAACCCCAAAATTCAATCTCAAAACACAGGAAATTCGATATTAAAGCCTCAAAACACATATTATATGCTTAATACATCCATTGAACCTCAATCCAACCACAAATTTCATTCAAGAATAAGAATTGAAAATTTAAGTTCTAACTCCATTTTTACCTCAAGAAAATTCCAAAAATCAAATTAAATTCTTCAAACCCAACACCAATAAAACTTCTTAACAGATTATAGGTCACCTTCCACATCTACATACCTTGTTAAACCACCCAAACCTCCAAGATTCCATAAATTATCACCAAACCCCTAAATCCTCAAGAACTCAAAAGCTATAAGATGAACAAGTTGGAATTTTCTTACCTCACTGATGAATTCAAAAATTAATGAGTTGAAAGAATCCTTTAGTTTCTGCCAATTCCCTTCTTAGAACTCTTCTCACCCTTGAATCCACCAAAAATCAAGAGTTGAGTTTTACTAAGTGTTTGTCTCCAAAACCACTTGAAGAAGGAAACCAAACGAGAAGGAATGAGATGAACGTGCATGACACAGCCCATACCTCAGTACTTAGCTCCTTAGTCTATCTCTAAGGACAAAAGATCATTCTACCTTTGTTTCACTTAATATCAAAAGTAATCCCAAGGGCATTTTGGCCATTTTGCCTAAATTCCCACTAAACCTCAAATTTCACTACTAATTCCCAATTAAATCCACTAAACCCAAATATTTCTCCCAATCAATTCCATTTACCAATAAATCTAAAAAATATCTCAAAATTCCCAAAATACCCCTAGGCTCGACCCGAGTTAGGCATTCATCCCATTTATGACATTTCCGCTAAAATTGCTTGAAAGCACCCACTCATGCCAAATATCACAAACATATCCACATAATAATGTGGTCTCAAGCATATAGCACATAAAATTATAATTATATTCTTAATGGGTCAAAATTACAACAATACCTTTTTTTTTAACAAAAGTATGTCTTTAAATACATTTAATACACATAATCATGCATTCTCAATAATATAAGAATATAAATCACATAAATCAATTAATTCACACATAATTACGCCACGTGAGCTCGCGATACGCTAATCAAAGCACTTAATTCTATTAGAAGTTTCGGGATGATAGGTTTCTAATCTATTTTTTGTTGACGACAGCTTCATTTTTCTCAAAGCTTGTTCTGAAGAAAGTGAGACAATGAAAAAGATTCTAGCTGACTATGGGACAATCTCGGGAGTGTGCATCAATTTTGATAAATCTGAAGTTTGCATGGGGAAAAATATATATAAGAAGGAGGCTAGTCGGGTAGCTGGGAACCTAGGCGTTACTCTTGTAGAATGTCATTCTAGATATTTGGGGCTGCCAACGGTGTTAGGAAGAAGGAAAAAAGAGGTATTTTCTATGATTAAACAAAAGTCCTGGAATAAACTCAAGGGATTGAAAGTTAGCCTTTTTTTCTCAAGCTGGAAGAGAAATTCTAATTAAGGTTGTGGTTCAAGCTATACCTTGTTATGTGATGAGTTGTTTTCAGCTGCCCAAAAGCTTGATAAAAGAGATCCATGCAATGGCAACTAGATTTTGCTGGGGCTCTAATCAAAACCAAAAGAAAATCCATTGGGGGAGTTGGGACAAGCTGTGTAAGTTGAAGGAAATAGGGGGATTGGGATTTCGTAACTTGGAAAATTCTCACAAACCCTTCTTCTCTTTTAGCCCAGATTCTTAAAGAATTCTATTATGTTAATGGTGAGTTTATGGAAGCCAAAACAAGTTCTTCTAGCTCTTTTGCGTGGAGAAGTATCCTTTGGGGGCGTGAGGTGTTGATGAAAGGAGTCCGTTGGCAGGTTAGAAATGGAAAAACAGTTAGAATTAATGAGGATCGTTGGCTAACTCAGCCTCAACATTTTTCTCTTAGAATAAGAGCTTTAGTGCCTAGTGGCACAGTTCTCAACTCTCTTATTAAGGAGGATGGGTTCTAGAATGAAGAGAAGATTCGTCAGATTTTTCATCAGGATGATGCTCCTTGGGTTCTCAATATTGGTCCTTGAAAGGCTTGTTTTTTGGATGTGCTTTGTTGGAGTTTCACAGCGGATGGTCGGTATATAGTTAAAAGTGGCTACAAGGTAGCTAGACAGAATGTAGTGGAGGCATAATGTTCTAATCCTAGCTCTTTGAGGGCGTGGTGGAAAGATTTATGGCAGCTGGAGCTTCCTCCTAAAGTCAAAAAAATTTGGTGGAAAGTTTGCCACAATTGGATACCAGTCAATGAAAATTTAGCCAAAAAAGGTATGAATGTGTTTGCCTGTTTGTTGTTGGTGCCATTCGAATTCTGAAACTGTGATTCATGCCATTTGGGGGTGTAAAGGATTTAAACAGATTTGGAAGAATATGAAGATGTTTCATCTGTTTCCTCTTAATTGTTTGGGTCTTTCTTATTTTGCTCTAAGGATGAAGTCGTGCCTTTCTAGAAAGGAATTTATTTCCTTTTGCCTTATTTCGTGAGCTATTTGGAACAGAAGAAATAAGTTTCTTCATGGTCACTATGTTCCTTGTGATGAAGACCTTATTGACTGGAGCTTCTCTCTGTTAAAGGAAACCAATTGGGGTCATAAGTTACGGCCATCTAATAGTGTTAAGACTTGGAATCTTCCTCCTCTGGGCATGACTTTAATTAACTGTGATACTTCGCTTAGTAAGTTCCCTGGTGGCTGTGGTCTTGGAGTGGTTTCTAGAGATCATAAGGGTCAGGTGATTGCGGCTAAAGCAGAGTTCAAGCCTGAAATTTTTTCAATAACAATGGCGGAAAGTCTAGTAGTGAAGATGGTGATTCAGCTTGTTGCTTAATTAGATTTTTGTCATTTTCATCTAACTTCTAATTGTGAGGTGGTGATCAAGGCATTAAAGGAAGACCGACAACAATTAACTGAATGGTATACTGATATTGAGGATATTAAAGCTTCACATAGCATACAATTGTGCAGGAATTTTTTTCATTCTTTTAGGGAAAATTATAGAGTTGCTCATGCTATCTCTAAGTTTGCCTGTGTAAATTTTGTTTCTGATTTTTTACTGGGGATAATTCCCTCTTGTGTCTACAGTTTGTTAGTAAACTTACTTGTCGTAGTTGTAGCTTTGTTTCTTTTGAATACAAGTTTCATTTTGAACAAAAAAAAAAAAAAAATCATTTATGAATATATATATATATATATAAGGATAAAAAATTCACCACCTCATATTTAGACAAAAATTATAGAGTTCACCCCATGTTTTTGGGAGCATTGGTGCACCCCTTTTCTGTTTTCAGTACTGGAATGATTTTTGATGTAAAATTTTTTATGATCATGTACATTATAGTTATTTAGAGTATCATACAACTTTTTAGGAAATTCTGAATAATTTACAATATCGAAAATATGGCTCAAACATGTTATCTCACACTTGCATAAGAAAAAATAGTCACGCATGCAATGGACTATTTGAACATTGTTTTCAGCACTATAAACTATTCAGAATTTCTCAAAAATTTACAGGATGCTCTAAATAATTATAATATATATGGTCATAAAAAAAATTCGTCAAAATCATCCCAGTATCAAAAAACAGGAGGGGTGCACCAGTATGCCCATTTTTAGGGGTGCACCCTAAACGTACCCAAAATAATAATATGCCCAAAAAGAAAAAAAAATAACATGAAAATATGTAAGGATAAAAAAAAAAAAAGCACTGCCCTCCTTCAGATAAAAGAAAAAATTGACACATTTATGCCACCTCACCTTTAGATAAAAAAAAAGAACATTTATGAATATATCTGTAGATATGGGGTTGGCTAATGTCTCGCCGCTTCACAAGAACGGTACAATCTCTTCTTTGACCCTAGCCGTTAGATTTAGCTTACAAATGCATCCAATGGTTGGTTTTAAATTGAGAGTTAAATAATGTAAATAGTGTAACTGATAGGGGTATTGGTAAAAGCAACCGGTCACATCCCCAACTACCATTTCTCTCTTTTAGCTTCCTCACTTTACTCTACACATAAACCATTTCTTCCCTCTCATTCTCACGGAGAAAGAGTCTGAAGCTCTCTTTCTCACAAAGGAAGGCAACGGTTCGAAGCTCTCATCAGAAATTTCCCTCATTCTCATCAAAGGTGAAATCCCTTATTCTTCTTCTCGTAAACCATTTCGAAGTTGTGAAAGGGCAGAACATTAGCCAAGCACGAAGGGGCAAAATCTCTCATTCTCACAAAGGAAAGGGTTTGAAGCTCTCATTCTCACAAAGGAAGGCAGTTGTTCGAAGCTCTCATTAGAAATTGCCCTCATTCTCATCAGAGGTGAAATTCCTTCTTCTTCTCTTAAACCATTTCGGAGATTTCCATTTCTGGTTTTTGGTAATGCAAAAAAAAATCTTCTTAAAAGTGACGATTTTCATTTATAGAGTTGACCTTGTTTTGTTGTACTCCAAAAAGCAATGATGAAGCTCCATTTTCATCTCGGTTAAGGTTTCTTTTTTACCCTCTTCTTTTTATTTATTTTTGTGTGTTTTGGTTTGATTGTTGTTATATAGTTTTGGGTATATTTTTTCCTTAGAAATAATCTTGCAAGCAATGTAGTGTGTATACTAAAATGGATTTTCTTTCTTGTATTTTCTCTTTAAAGATTGTCAATCTTTTGGCTTAGGAAATAGGGAATATGCCTATGAACCAATGAATACTTTACAATGTAATCTCAAAATTATGTTTTTTTATTCTTTTGTTCGACATTATATTTATATATGCTACTCATTATATTTTTCTGAAGTTGTGATGAAGCTTGATCTTGGTAATATTTGCTTTTGCAGTCTTAATTAATTACTGGGTCCCTAGATGTTGGCTTTTATGAATAATGTTTGTATTTGAGGAATTCGAGTTTCACATTTAAGGCTTCAATAAGGAGTATATTTTCACTTTAACAATGCTTCAAATCTATGATCATTCTCTTAATATATAATTTAAAAATTCATAATGCTTCAGTTAATTTCATAAGGTTTTAGTACCTGTGGATTGATCAAATTTCAAGAGCATATAAAATCAATATGGTGCAGACCCTAGCTTTTGATTAAAAAATTTGAAGCCATTTTTCCTTGTGCATGATATCCCCTGACAAATTTAGCATCTTTTAATATTTTTAATTAATGTGAATATACTTCGTGGTGTTTTTAATTTTCATGTTGATGATTGTTGGCTAAAAATGTTTATGATAAGTTCCCTTTTGTAGGTAAGCTCCTTAAGCTGCAGGGACCATCCATACTAATTTGAGAGAGGGTTCATCTGTGCTGAGGTCCTTGCTCAAACCTTGAAGTTCTTGATTTTTTTCAATGAGTTGTATTAACTATTAATATCATTGGCTACAACTCTTATTTCATTGCCGTCACAACTAGAATTGTAAAACAAATTTAGTGACACTAATTATTTTATTATAGTAATTGGTAGAGTTCTATTATCTAACGAGTTTATAATAAGTATTAACCAACTATTTATTGCTTTGTTTGATCAAAATGCAAATTGACTAGAAGTTCAAAAAGGAATATTGAAACTAGCGAAAGTTTGAACACAATCCGACTCTTGTACTAAATCATACCGTCGAAAATCGCCTCCCAGTATTAAGAAGCATTACGCATTCCCAGATTTCCTGTGAGTATATTTTAAATCACAAAGATTGCACCACACATTCTTGACACCCGCTTGTTTCCTTTTTAAATAAGCTGGTTGTTTTGCAAGAGTAAAAATTATGACAAATATAAACGGTTGCATCCTGAACTCACAGTTGATGAAGTAAGTAAACATTAAGTAGCATTCAATTGAAAGATATATTTGTGCATTACCTGTGTGATCTGATTAAAATAAAAACTGACTTGGGCTTTTATTATGTTTTTTTTTTCACAAATTCGTACTAAGTTTGGTGGAATCTTTTAAGCCCTTTTGTCACTCACCATTTCCCTAGTCAATATAGTTCTTCTTTGTTTATCTATAGGATTTACCATAGAGTCCAAAATGTAAACATGACAAACTTTCATGTCAATGTGAGCCAGGAACCAATGTCCTGCTGACCCATCCTTGGCTAGAATGGAAACAATCATCTATGAAAATGTAAAATAATAAAGTTTGAAGAATCCCAAATTATACCAATACGGTAGAACGATTCAAAATGACATGATACATCCCTTCAAGCGTCAATTGGAGAGGTGAGATTACTTACATGCTCTCAAACTTTGAGATCGCTGGAGAAATGACGTTCTCTCCACTGTTCATAGTTTGCAACATTCTTTATCATCATTTTTCTAAGCTGTTGTTGCTGCAACAAATTTGTAACATCACTAAAAAGTACTAGGATCATGTTTATGATTATTGATATCATATTTAAATTATAAAGGGCATAACTGCACTAATTGAAACTGTAGTGGGCAAAAACCAGTAGGTTCTGTCACCAATTCTCTCCTTGCTCGTCAACAACTGAGCATAACATGTAATAATCTATGACAACCATTTCGCTAGTCATTCCATAAGAAGAAACACTTTTATATAATTTGATGAATATAATGTAACAAAAAAATTCCTATTGTGAATGTTTAATCATAAATTATTATGAAATATATTTATAATGGCAATGCTTTTGTTTTTATGTCTAACATGATCATTAAAAAATATATAGAAATAGAATAATAAACAACATTAGGTGGACTTACATTCCCATCAATTTCTATATCAGATCTGAATAGGCTTAGTTGTGATCTCGACAATTTTGTTTTGTCTTTGGAGAATAAGATTTCCCTGCACAATAGAATAAGCTAGATTAAGTTAGTATAATAACAAAACAAATTTTCATTTAATTAAATATAAATTTAATGTTACCAGTTGCTGCTTACTTTTTCTGAAGACTGTTAGTGAAAATATATTGGACCGTCTAAAAAATCTCCTTATCAACCTCAGTCTTTAGGTCGAATGCACACACCACCCTCCCTTTGCTGGAATGATACTTCTTCTAGGCCTTCTCTTCCACAGGTAGGGTGCAAGCCTTGTGTTCCATAGGTTCAGATTGTTCATTTTGAATCCCCTCTCCCTTCTTCTTAGTTTTGGCAAATAACAATGTCTTCCACATGATATAAGACCTATCTGCAATGACAACATCATAATCCATTTCTTGTTCATTTTGGTCTTGGTTTCTTGCCACTGGGGATTTGTTGGAGTCACTTGCTTGTTGGATAGGCTGAGGAGTGTCAACTCTAGTATAATGGGGGTCCATTGTATGCTTTGAAGCTGCAACCTTCCAAAGATCATTGACTATGGCTCTCTTGATAGTCCTCATCTCTTTGTCAATTACATCATTGACATGGCTTGGTAGTACTTCCACAATACTTGATACGTTATCCATTCGTTGTTCCATCCAGTCCATAAGGTCCAATATCTTACTCAGAATGACATTATTAGCATCAATTGTGGAGCTGCTGGGGTGACTAGGGCTGCTGGGGGTCCTAGGAGCTTCTTGAACTCTTTTCAAAGGCATAACAGTGGGAGCTTCTCAAACTCCTTTAGAATGCATAGTAGTGGGAGCTTCTCGAACACCTTTAGAGGGAATAACAATGGGAGCTTTTTTGGTATTGAGTGGTAGTAAAGGTAACATCTGCACATGACAATAACCCAATGGTTAGACTTTGACAATGAGGCAGTAATAAATAATGCTCGAAATCAAGGAATATAGAACGTGAGATTCAGATTAAAAAAATTAAGAATATGAGATTGTAATGTATATTTTTCTCTAATACACTTGAACATAAATGACTTGTTATTTGATTTATGTAATGACAAACATGAAACTTAAAAACTGACTTGTGCATGGCTTTAGAATCACAAAGAAGAAAACAACAATTTTGGCATTTGAGTTGTGCAAATGCAATCTTAATATGTTAATGAAAAGAAAAGAGGGTCTAGATGTTAAAGAATGAAAAGGTGAATTCGAAATTTGCAGCTCCACAATTCAAAACAATGAAGGAGATAAATAAATAAATAAATATTTATATATATGATTGCCTTTGGACACTCACCTCGATAGTCTCATAACCTCCTTTACGGTCGATGAAAAGCGCAAATTTCTTCATAGTGGTCTTATCCCAAAGTGCAATCGGGGGGATATTCCTATCTATGAACATTAACTGCAGCCACGAAAGAATGTAAAGTAGCATTCATAAGGATCAGTTTAGGCTGTAAATCACCATTTGAATGCATTGGACTTAAGTAACTTACTGTAGGAAGAGAGAACAACTAGGCATGTAATGAATCTCTCCCCGCTTCAAACGTTGAATCTGCACACAGAAAAAGTTGAGGGTGTGTGTCGCCCAATTGAAATTCTTAATAGACTCCACATTGTAGACAATGGATTGTGGTCGAGAAGAAAATACCCCTGATCCAAAAATCCAAAATCAAGCCCAACTCTGAAACGTCATTCGACCAGATGTCGAATGGTACGTTGCTCCTCCTAGCTAAATCTCGGTTAGGATGATAGCCAATTATATCAGGAAGTACGGACTTCCTGGGTAACCTTAGTCCAACCCACCAGAGACAAACGAGCAAACCTGCCAGGAGGCGACTTCAGCACCTGGTCGATGTATCATATCGAGGCAGGAGCGATCCTGCCTCTCCATCCTTTCTTCCAAGGAATGGCCAATTATTTTGGGGTTGCTCCTTTTCAAATAACCCCAAATGGGTATAGAATGCTCTCCGCACTCTATATCCTTTACAGTCATAAAAAGTGGCCTGTTCCTACGCCACACGAGGTCAACTACCTATTCGGCCTCAAATCCAACCCTAACCAAGAAAATACGGGGTTTTTTCATCTTTGCCACCAGGAAACGACCCGCACTTTCCTGAGTGATACCACCTTCAAATCCAATGTGGGGAAGTACCATCTAGAGTACTTTTTGACTACTGACATGGTCGCCAACAACCTAGCCTTCACCCAAGGAGGTAACTTCTTCATTTTTCTGGTCGTTTATTTTCCTTGTATTTTATCTACATTCCCCTTAGAGAATTAGCATATTTCAGGTCCATGGCTGCGACCGGCTCCTACTCCAAAAATGGAGGTCCAAGAAGCGCTACTGGCCATTATGACTGACGTAGAGAAAAGCGCCAAACAGCTGGTCACTGAAGCCAACCTAAGACTAGTCGAGCTTCTGGCACCTCACCAGGACGTGAGGGAGTCAACGGCAGGGAGTTCCACTGGTGAGGAAATTCTCGAGCAGCACCCAGATGTGTCACAACCTCAAAGGAGGAGACCAACTAGCGTGACAATCAGGGAACCTTCCAGCACCCCGCGAGCAGCCGCGCCCCCTGCCCCTTCGGGAAAGGGAAAAAAGAAAGCTTATGAACCCCTTGCACCTATCAACGAGTCTTCAGATGAGAACGGTATTGATCTCTCGCTCTTAGATAGTTTTCCAATTCCCTGTCACTTATTTGACGGGGACGGCAACTTTAAGTACACTCCCACTTTAGATTCAGACTTCTTCATGCCAGAAAGTGAGTGTAACACTAGTAAAGTATATAATGTAGCGACCAGTAATTATAGCTCGGGTATTTTACTTACAATTTCCTTTGTTTCCTTTTTGGACATAGCACTCTCACTTATTTATACTGTCTAACTGTTTGTGTATTTATCTTCTTGCAGATATGCCATCTGAAGAGATGTTCGACCTCCACAGTGCACCTGATGCTCCTGCGAGCAAGAAGAAAGTGAGCAGGCAGCATCGCGGGGAATGCAGCAAAGAGCCTCCGGCCAAGAAAACCCGCACTGAGGACCCTCCAGTAACTGGTCCTTCGAAAAATACAACACCACCTCCATCTCCCCTCGAGCAGCCAACTCCGCCTGCACCGGTCGAGTCGACCCCTTCCCCGCCGGCTCCTGTCAACCAGACACACCTGGTAGCCCTTGTTCAAACAGGGGATGACATATCGAGTCGTGCTCTAAGATCGGCCAAGGATAGGATGACCAGGATCCTGAGGCATGAGCGCAGCCAAGAAGCCATGGCTGGGATAGAGTCGACGGAGGTCGACCAGATCTTAAACCGCGCACTAAACGAGCTTGCTAATGTAAGTTGTCTCTTCCTGTTGAGACTCAGTCTTTTTATCTATTATAGTCATTCTAACTTTTGTTCTGATCGCAAACCATGCTGGCCATGACTGCCGGTCGGCATCGCTTAGGGGTCATCGCCGAGCAATCTAAGGCATCCGAGCAACGGCACGCTGAGGAGCTTAAGGCCATCGAAGCGAAATATGCCGAGCAGCTTAAGGCGGCCCAGAAGGAAAATGCGGCATTGCTCGAGGAGAAAAATCAATTGGCTGAGGAGATGAAGGAAAAGTAGGCTGCTCTAGAGAAAGCCCTCGAAGCCAAGGAGAAGTACAAAGAGTCTCACCTTATCAATTTTCACGAAGCCAAAAAACTTGAGGCGGACCTGATCGAGAGCAGGCAGGAGGCTGATAAGTTGGAGGCTCGGATTAGCGATCTCAAAAAAGCCAACGCCAGTAATCTGGAGAGGTATAAAGGCGCCACGTCCAAGTGTTTCTATGATTTCTAGAAACATAATCAAGGGGCCAATTTCAGCTATGAGGCAAACCGAAATAGCCCGGTGCGTTGCTCGCTTGGCGGAAGAAGAAAGAGTGAAGATCCCAGCCTCCCCCGAAATCTCTTTGGCCACTGGCGTTGAAGGCATGGATAATGAAACCGAAGTTGTAGTCGACCAGGAAAATCCACCAGACCCTCCTGCCCCATGATTATAATGTTTTTATATTTTTTTGTTTTTGTTTTTTATTATTTCTCTGTACTTCAAAACAATTATTTTTATTGTTGCATGGGCAGCTTTAACTTTTAATCAGACAATTACATCTGAGCAGTAACTGCTCGCGGTGTAAAAGGTTTCCTTTTTGATATTATAATACTTGCATTTGATTATAACATCTGTTCGCATGACCGAACTTAGCATAGTACTTTGGTTTGATTTAATAAAATACAAAATTTTGAAAAATACTCTAAGTACCGTAGCATGCTTTCACTTATTTTGCTCGTGTGTTTACATACCTGTCGATATGCTTTGCTTACTAGATGCCTTATATGTCCCCCAAGTGATGGAGGAGCTTTAGGTCCTCGGTCACTTACCTTAACCAAAATCTGTTCGAGCATTTCTGCTCGTTGTAGAGAATTTAAAACGATAACATAGAAAAACAACACACATAATGAGCAAATACTTGTAATAAATACAATAATTGGCAAGAATGACTGGCTGTGCTCAATCCCTTTTATTTCTAGTAATAATTGGACAAAACATGTCTGTATGAGTGATCAACAAAATGATCTTACACTTATAAGCGATCAGTCACATAAAATGACCAACCCTTTTTCATAACTTGTAAAAAGTAAAATTAATACAAGCCAATTATTTAAGAAGAATTGTGTATTGATAGTACTTGCGCAGGTGTTCTCCATTCCAATATCGAGCAATGCGATCTCCATTTAAGTGAGCAAGTTTGTAAGTGCCTGGATGGAGGACTTCTTCAATTTGGTACGGTCCTTCTCAATTAGGTCTGAGTATTCCGACAGCCTGGTCGCGGGTGCAGAGGAAAACCCTTCGAAGTACTAGATCTCCGACATTGAATTTCCTTTCGCGCACTTTAGAATTGAAATACTGGGCGACTTTTTGCTGGTATGCTGCTACTCGAAGTTGGGCTTGCTCTCGCTTTTCATCAACCAAATCAAGAGATTCCATCAATAGCTGGCTATTAGAGCCTTGATCGTATGTTATTCTTCGATGTGATGGTGGATCTAACTCAACAGGCAACATAGCCTTATATCCATAAGCTAAGGAAAATGGGGTATGGCATGTTGCTGTGTGATGGGACGTTCTGTACGACCAAAGGACCTCAGGCAATTGCTCTGGCCATGCCCCTTTTGCTTCTTCAAGCCTTTTCTTCAGAGTATCTTTTAGCGTTTCATTGACTGCCTCGACTTGTCCGTTTTCTTGAGGGTGAGAAACTGAAGAAAAGCTCTTGATAATTCCATGTCGCTTGCAAAAATCTGTGAACAAATCACTATCAAACTAGGTGTCGTTGTCTGAGACAATTTTTATTGGCAATCCATAGCGACACACGATGTTCTTGACTACAAAATCCATCACTTTCTTGGTCGTTATGGTTGCAAGTGGTTCAGCTTCGACCCATTTAGTGAAGTAATCGATGGCCACTACGGCGTACTTGACGCCGCCCTTTCTTGAGAGCAGAGATCCGATTAAATCTATACCCTAGACTGCGAACGGCCACGGACTTTGCATTTTTTTTTAGCTCATTAGGCTGCTCGTGGAATTTTTGAAAACCTCTGGCATTTGTCACACCCCCGCACGAATTCCATCGAGTCTTCATTCATTTTTGGCCAGAAGTATCCTTGCCTTAGGATCTTTTTTGATAAACTTTGCCCCCCATCATGGTCCCCACAAAAACCTTCGTGGACCTCTCTCATCAATTATTTGGCCTTCTCTTTCAAAATACATTTGAGGAGTGGCATTGAGTATCCCCTTCAGTACAAAATTCCATCGACCAAGATATACCTAGTATCCTGCCGCTGAAGTGTCCTGGCTTTGTTTCTGTCTATTGGAAACACACCCTTCGTCGGGTACTCTACGTAAGGTGCCATCCATGTATCCACCACCTGAATCACCAAAGAGGTCTTTTCTGCTTGAATGCTTTGTGCTGATAGTCGTTCAACTGACACTATGTTTAGGGTGTCAGCATCCTTGGCACTTGCTAACTTGGCCAAAGCATCAGCATTTGAATTTTGGCCGCGAGGTACTTACTGGAGGGTGTACTTATCAAACTGCGCCAATAGATCCTTTGCTTTATTTAAGTAAGCAACCATTTTTAAGCCTCGGGCCTGATATTCTCCAATGATTTGATTGACCACTAGCTGAGAGTCACTGTAGATATCAAGCGACTTTATGTGCATGCTTCTAGCTAACCGCAATCCTGCGAGTAGTGCTTCATATTCGTCTTCGTTGTTAGAGGCAGTGAAGTCAAATCTGATTACGCAGTGAAATCGATGCCCCTCAGGTGTTATCAAAATCACTCCTGCTCCCCGGTGGTGCTCATTAGAAGAACCATCTGTAAACAACTTCCAAGAAGGAGTTTGGCTTTGAGACTCAGGTTCTTCAGGCCCTTCTGGCTGCTCACTGTCTGGAAGCCCAATGAGTTCTGCGACGAAATCGGCCAGAGCCTATCCTTTTATCGCTGCTCGTGGCAAGTAAGAGATCTCAAATTGCCTATGTTCAACTGCCCATTTCAATAATCGTCCTGCGGTTTCTAGTTTCTGCAGAACTTGCCGTAGAGGTTGGTCGGTCAAAACTGTGATTGGGTGAGCTTGGAAGTATGGCTGCAATTTTTTGGAGGCCAAGATCAGGCAATAGGCTAATTTTTCAATAGGTGGATACCGCAGCTCTGCTCATATTAGCCTCTTCCTTACATAATAAATAGCCTTTTACACACCTTCCTCTTCTCTTACTAGGACAGCACTAGCAGCGTATTCTGTGATCGCCAAGTAGATGGAAAAAGTTTCTTTATCAACCGGCTTTGATAGAATCGGTGGTTGCAACATGTGAGCTTTTAAGGCTTGAAAAGCTTGTTCACACTCCTCCGTCCATTCGAATTTCTTGTTGCCTCTGAGTAGGTTAAAAAATGGGACACATTTGTCTTTTGATTTGGAAATAAATCTACTGAGAGCAGCAATTCTCCCGGTAAGGCTTTGAACATCTTTGATTTTTTTTGGCGATTTCATATCGACCAGGGATTTGATCTTCTCGGGATTGGCTTCAATTCCTCGCGAGTTTACTATAAATCCCAAGAATTTCCCTTATCCAACTCCGAAGGAGCACTTGAGGGGATTCAGCTTCATCTGATATTTGTTCAAGACGTTGAAGCACTCTTGAAAATCCCCTATGTGTCCTTCTGCCTTCTTTGACTTGACCAGCATGTCGTCGACGTAAACCTCCATGTTTGTTCCGATCAGCTCTTTGAACATGTGATTGACTAGTCGCTGGTAAATCGCACCAGCGTTTTTCAAACCGAAGGGCATTACCTTGTAACAGTAAAGCCATGTATCAATCTGAAAGCTAGTGTGATCCTCATCAGGGGGATGCATACTGATCTGATTGTATTCGGGGTATGCATCCATGAATGAGAGAATCTCGTGTCCTGCAGTGGCATCGATCAGCTGGTCGATTCTAGGGAGTGGAAAACAATCCTTAGGGCGGGCTTTATTAAGGTCTGTGAAATCCACACATGTTCTCCATTTTCCATTCGGCTTTGGAACCAGTACGGGATTAGAGACCCAGGATGGATAAAACGCTACCCGGATGAATCCATTCTCCTTTAGCTTCTCGACTTCTTCCTTCAAAGCTTTTGATCTATCTTTGTCGAGCAGCCTCCTTTTCTGTTGCACTGGCGAAAAACTCTTATCTATGTTCAGGACATGGCTTATGACTGCACGGTCTATTCCAGCCATGTCTTTATGTGACCAGGCAAAGACTTCCTAGTTTTTCCTCAAAAATTCCACTAGTGCTTACTTCGTTGTTGTCTCTAAGTTTTTACCGACTTTCACAACCCTGGTCGGATCTTCTTCATCGAGTTGGACCTCATTAAGGTCCTCGATAGGTCCTATCTCTTCATCAAAATCGCCAAAGCGAGGATCTAAATCTCTGTCCTCACTTTGGGCAACGCCCTATTTGGTGGCATCATCACCTGATTGGGATTGTACATCAATAGTCGTTTGCAACTCTTTTCCAGCAACTTCCCTCGATACCCCTTTCTTTGTCTTAGATATCGAGGCGTTGTAGCACTCCCTCGCTTCCCGCTGATTTCCCAACACGCATCCTACCCCTGCATTGGTTGGGAATTTCATGGCAAGGTGCCATATCAAAGTAACGGCTCGCAGGTCGACCAAAATTGGCCTTCGAATTACAACATTATACGCTGAAGGACAATCAACTACTATGAAAGTAGTAAGTAATGTCCTGTTTGCAGGTGCATTTCCTGCTGTAACTGGGAGCCTAATTGACCCAGTTAGGGCGAGCCCTTCGCCAGAAAAACCATAAATGGTTTGGTTGCATGGATCCAGGTCCTTGACGGACAACTTCATTCTTTCCAATGAAGACTTGTATGAGATGTTGGCTAAGCTTCCTGTGTCAACCAACACCCTCTTAACCATCATGTTGGCAATATGAATGTCAATGACCAGCGGATCGGAGTGTGGGAATCGTACGTTCTGGGCATCATCTTCAGAGAAGGTTATTAATTCCTCCTCTATTCGAGCCTTCTTTGGTGCTTAATCCTCCACACTCATCATCTCGATGTCCTGGTCATGGCGTAAGGTCCGAGCGTATCGCTCCCTTGCCTTCCCACTGTCCCCTGCAAGGTGTGGGCTGCCATAGATGGTGAGTAACGTACCTGCCACAGAAGCTGGCTATAAGGGTGGCGAGCGTTGGCGTGCAGGCGCCTACTCATTGCCACCATGAGCCTCTCACTGAGACCCTCCTGCAGCTCGCACGTATCTCCTTAGATGTCCCTGCCTGATCAGGAACTTAATCTCGTCCTTCAACTGATTGCACTCATTAGTGTCATGTTCGTAGTCGTTGTGAAAATGACAAAATTTTGTGGTATCCCTCTTAGAGATATCCTTTCTTATAGGCGTTGGTCTCTTATAAGGGACATTGGCATTGGTCTCCTAGTAGACCTCTGCCCTGCTTTCGACAAGGGTCGTATAGTTGGTGAATCTCGGCTCATATCTATTGCCATTAGGGTGTTTATTCTCAGACGTTAACGGCTCATTGCCCGCCCTTTTTCCACCATTTCTGCCATTTCTATTCCCGTTGCCTTTACAGTTGCCATTGGGTTTGTCCGACCAATTGGCGACCTTGGCAGGTTCTTCCTTTGGTCCCTTATATTTTGTAGGCAATTTCCCCTTGTTGGCAATCGCGTCCTCAAGCTTGATGTATCGATCAGCTTGATCCAAAAACTCCTGGGTACTCTACACCCGTTCTTCCTTAGGCTGTTCCAGAGGGGAGAATGGCGCCTGACCCCAGCAGTTAGGACCATCATCTTTCCCTCGTCGTCCACTGTTTTTGCTCCAGTTGCTGCTCACATAAAGCGCTGGACATACTCCTTTAAGGGAACTCCCTCCTTTTGGCGTATCTCGACCAGCTGGTTGGCCTCAGTGGGGTGTACGTGACCATCATAGAATTGTCCATAAAATTCCTTCATGAACATTTCCCATGATACTATACTAGCAGGAGGGAACTTAAAGAACCACTCCTGAGCGGTGTCAAATAGTGTGGCGGGGAAGATCCTGCAGCGGGCATCATACGACACCTTCTGAATATCCATTTGTATCTCAAATTTGTTGACATGAGATACTGGGTCCCCTTACCCATCAAAGTTTGGTAGTACAAACGGAGTCAAAATAACGACAATGAAACAAACAGAAATCAAGAATGGGATTGTAATGCCAAAAATTTCCTAATAAGGTTTAGGACCTTGATTAGGAGGTCGGGAGGGCCATAATTGATTTATCATGTTATTAAATGATTATATGCATGTTTATGTGAATTATATTATTATATGATGATAAATGCATGCATATGGGTCCACATTTAATTATAAAGGCATTTTGGTAATTTGGCCCGTTGAGAGCGTGATTGTGTATTTTCATGCATGTGGGTGAATTATAAATAAATCCACATTATATGTGGATTGGTTCGAGCCATTCGGCATGAGACGATCATGGAATGTAAGTTATCGGTCTAGTCATAACGGGATTAAGTTCGGGGCTCGGAGTGAGTCTCGGGGTAATTTGTTGATTAGAACGTTGCCGGGAATTAAAGGGTAATGGGATCTGAAATATTGGAATTTGAGAATATTACGAATAACGTGAATTGGAGGGTGTTAATTATAATTAACAAGATAGGCGAGAAAAGACGATTTTACCCTTGGGAGTCTTTAGAAGCCTTTATTTGACCTAGGGGCAAAATGGTCTTTTCACCCCTAAGATATATACCAATCCTTAATGTTGTAGAATGTTAGAAAAAATAGAGCATCATCATCCTCATCTCTTTCTCTCCCGTACTTATTCTTCTCTCCTTATTTCTTTCAATTTTTGAGAGCCAATTTGAGGATCCAAGCTAGGAGAGCAAGGCTTGAGGGCTTAGGACCTTGGTTCAACCATTGAAAGGGATCTAAATCAAGCTTGAGGTAAGATTACATCCATGAATTTAAGCTATACTCTGTTTTTCAAGTAAGTTTTCAGTTGAGAATTTGAGGTGTTAGTTGTGAGAATTCATGGAAGTTTTTGAGTTTGATTACTTGGGTTTTGATGAGGGTGTGTTGTAGATGAAGTTTAGGGATTGAATTTGATGTTTGGGTGAAGTTTGGGATTGGTTTTCAAGGGAAATCGCAAGGGAGAAGACCAGAATTTTCTCTGGTTTGTTGATGGCGCCCCAGCGCCATTCCTGGTGCCCCATCACTAGGCAGGGCAGGTTTTGGGCTTCTTTGACTTTGGGGAAGCGCCACTAGGCAGCGCCCCAGCACTAGTGCATTTTCCAGCAAGCCTATTTTAGGGCTCGGGGTGACTTTTAAGGCTCGGGGGTTGGTTCATTTACCCCATTTGGGTAGATTAAGAGTCCCGAGAGTGCGGGATGGATCCCGGGAGTGAGGTTTTAGATTATAAACCTTTTTATGATTTATTTTATTGATGGGATTCCATATTTGGTTATGACTAGGTGACCGCTAAAGGATCAAAGGATTGATCATTCTCAAGGGTCGTTCTTTTACTAATTCTTGCTCGAACCCGAGGTAAGAAAACTGCACCCTATGTATATGACATGCATGGTTATTCTTGATGCATGTTGGATGTTTAAATGTGGGCAATGATAGCATTTTGAATGCTTAGCAATCTTACTTACTTTTATATGGATATTATTAAGGCATGCCGAGTGATTAAATGTGATGCATGTGATGCACGAGAAACATGTGAATAGGGCATGCCATGATTATTGAATATGAGATTGTTTAGAGCTTGAGTCTCTGTGTTTATGCATGATCCTAGATATGCTAGCAATTGTTAAGTAAGCATGATGAATGCCCTATATTCGGATATTTGACATATGATATATGTTTGGTAGCATTGCTTACTTGTGTATGGCACTGACTAGTCAGGGTCGGCACTGACTAGTCAGGGTCGGCATTGGTCGCGTATTACTGACCTAAGAGCCAGAAACGGCATAAGCGTCATGAACGCAAGGCCGATAAAAGATTAGATCTAATCAATATCAGCGTTGAATGACTCTGGGAGCATTGATACTGGACCGACCCGAAGGTCAATGAAAATTATAAGCGCTTGACTAGTCTAGGACTAGTTACTCAGAGCCAGGGCCAAAGGCCTAGGTGACTTTTTGTCACGTGGCTAGGGAGCTGAATCCCATGGTTGTGACTCTACGGTCATGCGATAGGTTATATTGGTGACTAGTTCATCGAACACCTATCTTGATAAGCTAGTGAAAGGATCACTTATTTATAAAGGGAACGGAACCCACCTTAGTGACTTGTACAACTGTCACTCTTCTACTAAGGGCTATAAGCCCGGTATGGTTACCAGAACCACTAGTGTTAAATCACTTATCTAATTAGGATTGACTTGATAGTCATCCACTCAGGAGAGCAAGATTATTTATCCTAGATACCCATCATTACATGAACTTATTTGCCTGCTTGAATAGGGCTATATTTGCTAGGCATGTGCCTTATGATTTGATGACATGATATTCTTGTTCATGAGCATATTAAGTTTTCTTGCTGGGCTTCGGCTCACAGGTGCTATGTGGTGCAGGTAAAGGTAAAAGAAAGCTGGACCATCCTTGAGTTGGAGAGCTTAGGTGGCGATGTGTACATATGCAGCTGCTCGACCGCCACGGCCGAGGGTTGAAAGAGGAACTAGGGTGAAACCCTGTTTTTCCGCTTAGATCGGCTGGTTGTAAATATTTTCTTATAATAGACCAATAAATTATATTTTTGGGATCCCAATGTATATAATAAACGTTCTAATGAAACATTACATCTTAACCCACATTTTTAATCCCTAAACTGCTAATCATACTTAGTTACACGATTTTGGCCAAATGACTCAATTAGCGAGTTTAGCACTGTTTATAAGGCACACCGTAATGGTCCCTGGAGTTTATGGCGTTACAGGGATCAAATGGTAAAGAGGTGACACAAATGATTTATAGTGGTTAGACCCCAACTGTGTGGTAATAACCTACGTCCACTTAGTGTTCTTATTGGTGTTGAATCCCAATGCCGTGATCAAAGAACTAGGGTTCTTGAGTTTCACAAGCCTTAGGAGAATTACAACTTTTCGGTGGATAATCACACTATGCTCTTTCTATGAGTATTCAGATTCAAGCTTCAAAAGTCCCTTCCTTGAGCCTTCTCATTCATATTTATAGGCTCAGGGGGTTACATGGGCCAATGGGCCTTAATTATCCTTAATATCAGCGTATCAAGGCAATAGAGAGAAAATAATAAATATAGTTATTACAAGATTACATATCTTTAAAAGAAATAAACAGAAGCATGCGACCAAACTTGTCGCATCTAATCACGAGATATGATGATGGAAGAAATACCTGGTCGATTGTCGAACAGCATTCCTTCATTTTGACGCTGCCACATGCTGACCACGTATAATAAATTCTTTCCATGTCATCAGGAGCCATTTTTAGGTAAACATGTAGATAGAAGAAAGGAAGGCCATGATTTTTAGTGGTAATCTTAAAAGTCTAAAATTCATAATATAAAGAAAAACCAATTTCATAATTGAAAGAAAACAAAGAATCCTCCGATGGTAGTTGAACTGGTCATATAGTTTTACACATAAAAGACATATGATAGAGGCAGAATTACTACTAATTGCTTACAAACCCATTTTTACTACACAAGTATAAGCAGACATGAAGAGAGAACACTAGCAAAAGAACTACTTTCATTATCTTGTATTTTGCCTTTAGCCTCTCATTCTCTTTTACTTGTTTGTCTAGCTTTCTAATCAAACCAGGAATAATTTTCTTCCCTCTGTCGCACATCTCATCATCTATCCACTGGAAAAAATGGCAAGCCTTATTTTTTCTCCTCTGCAAGTGTATAAAGAAAACATATAACTATTGGCATAAAAAAATTATTCATAAAATACATTAGATAATGCTATATGAATTTCGTGTTACTTACAAAGTTTGTGCAGCCATAGAATCGTCTACCAAGATTATCATAAGACTAGGAGGTGATTGTGTAATGTCGAAAATTACCTAATAAGGCTTACGGCCTTTATTAGGGGGTCAGGATGGAAAATTATGGAAATTATGTGATTTAATTATGAAATATGTGTTTATATGATATATATGTATCATTATATGATTAATGTGAGTTATATTATAATATGACTAGATATGCACATTTAGGTGTACTAAATATTCATGTGGACTCGTTTCTTATTAGAAAGGCAATTTTTGTAATTTGACCCATTACGAGTATATTTGGAATATATGTCCATATATGTGATATATGTGTGAGACCACATTATTATGTGAAAATATTTGGGTTACTTGACATGAGGCGATTCTAGGGAGCAAGTTAGCGGGAAAGTCACAACAGGACCAATACCCGACTCGGGGTGAGTCAATGGGTATTCTGGGTACCTAGTACATACCAGGTTATCGGGTAATGGGAATAAATATTTGAGGATATATTCGGAGTTAGTGAGATTAGGAGGGAATTCTGGAAATTTTGACCATTTTACCCTCAGGGACATTTTTGGTACCCCGAGCCTCGGGATTTACTTAAGGTTACTTGAACCCAAAGTAAACCTCACAAAACACATAAACACTTAGAATGTTCAAACTCTCTCTCTCTCTCTCTCTCTCTCTCTCTCTCTCTCTCTCTCTCTCTCTCTCCCCCCTAATTTCTTTGGAATTCTTTGCGATCTAAGAGGAACCGAAGCTACTCTAAGCTCAGGATTGCTTGGGGAAAAGCTTAACATTGATTGGGGCAACATATGTAACAATTTGTGGCTCTAAATCTTTGTGTTTCTCTGGTTTTTGGCTGAGTTTTAGAGTTTTAGAAACTCAATATGAATTCGGAGATTTGATGAGGTTTTGGCCAAGTTTTAGCTTGGGTTTTCATGGTTTTGAGCTGCTGAGTTGATTGGGAACCTTACTTTTGGGATTTATTTATGTTTGGATAGGTTTTTGGTGGGTTTTGGCTTGAGGAAAATGGGAGAAAAAACAGGTGTTTCATGTTGAGTCGTGGCCCTGTTCTTAGGGCATCGCGGCTCTCGTGAACGTAGGGAGAAATAGGTGCTGAAAGCCCATTTGATTCGCGGCACTTGTAGTGGCACGCTGCAGTGCGTGTGGTCAAGAGGATAGATCTTGGGCTCCCTGACTTGGGGTGGTTCGCGACTCATTTGCTTGAGCTGCAACGCTGGTTTTTGAGCCCCGAGAAGGTTTTGAGTGCGGGAACTCAAACTTAAGGACTCGGGATCGATCCTACTACCTAGTTTAGTAGGATTCGATGTCCCAGAGGCTAGGACTCAGTTCGGAAGCCTTTATTCTCTCATTATTGATGGGATTCTATATTATGGTTGTGACTAAGCTATTGCTAGGGGCTCGAAACCGGGATCGTGCTCGAGGGTCGCTCTTAATATATATTTTACTCGGACCTGAGGTAAGAAAACTGCACCTGGTCTGCATTTAGGGCTTGGCCCAATTATAATACAGGACTAATGTTATGTTGAGGATGTTTTATTAAACATATTAAATGTGTTGTGTTTACCTATGTTATGTAATAACATTTGGTCTGTATATTTGATTGGGAAGCTCAGCTTATAAGCTGAAGATTTATCCATGTTATCTGATGAAGGGCTTGGCTTAATATTCAAGGGTATAGCTAGTTTTAAAAGACTCGACTTATCAGTCGAAGGTTAAAAGACTCGACTTATCAGTCGAAGGTTAAAAGACTCAACTTATCAATCGAAGGTTGAAAGACTCGACTTATTAGTTGAAGGATAAGGGACTCGACTTATGAGTCGAGAGTTTAAAGGCTCGACTTAGGAGTCGAGGTGTAACGCCCTACTTCCTTAGAGCCATTACTAAGTGAGTTTAAAACGTGCATTTAACTCGCTAATCGAGGTTTTAAGGCAAAAGTGTAAATATACCATAAACAAAGTCACAAACTTTGAAAATAATTCTATTTACTGAAAATCATAAAACGTTTAACATTTGGGATCCCAAAATACTGTTTAGAAATATTTACAACTCAAAAATGTAATCGGAGTCGGCTAAACGACAAAATCTAGTTTCAGTACAAACATCTCCCAAAATACCCCTGGCTGTGGCAGCCAAGCAGGCCAAACATGTACGCGCCGCTTCACGCTCTCCGTACTCATGGTTGGTCGACCTTTCCCTTGCCCTTACCTGTAACGCCCTGGTTACCCCAGAACAGTTACGGTGAACGGTGAACCAAAAATTTGACCCGCTACCCGAGTCATTTGGTTAAAAACATGCTCTAAGTGTGATTAACAGGTTAAGGTGGAAAACTAATAAAAAGGAATGGATATTTTTCATTACAAACTGCTCTGCAGAGCTAATCAAAACATTTACAAGTTGTTCTCAGTACAAAACGGTCATTACTGTTTCAAATTTACAATCCCGCCGACCTAAGCGGCAAAATAGGGTGAACCCCCTAGTTCCTCTGAGAACGCCTTGGCCGTGGTGGTCAAGCGGTCGCATATGTACACATCACCACCTAAGCTCTCCACTCAAGGCTGGGTGAGCTTTTCTTTCCCTTTACCTGCACCACATAGCACCCATGAGCCAAGGCCCAGCAAGAAAACATATTATAGCATGATATAATATCAACAATGATCGTAATAATCATTCAGGACTATCAGTCCAAAACAGATAGGTGACAGTCGCAAAAGTCACAAAAGTGGGTACAGCCCTCTCTAGCCATGTGACGATAGGGTCACTCGGGCTTAACTGATAAGTGAACCTTTCATAAATTTGATCAGGATAGGTGTATGGTGACTGATCACCAACATAACCCTCCTCATGACTTAAAGTCATAACCCTGGAACAACATTCCCTAGCCATGTGACAAACAGTCACTGGGGCCATATGCCCTGGCTCTGAATAACTAGTCTTAGACTAGACAAGCGCTTATAAGTTCATCGACCTTAGGGTCAATCCAGCGTTAATGCCTTAGAGCCATTCAACGCTGATATTGATTAGATCTAATCTTCATTTGGCTCGGCGTTCATGACGCTATGCCATTTCTGACTCTTTAGGTCAGTGTCCCTGACTAGTCAGTACATATACAAGTATTCAACATTCACTAGCATTCAATAGGAAATCCATGTCCACATTTATCAATCAACATGCCTCAATAATAATCACGCAAGTTATATATACACAGGGTGCAGTTTTCTTACCTCAGATTCGAGCTAGAAAGATTAAAAGAACGACCCTTGAGAACGATCAACCTTTAGTCCTTTAGCAGTCACCTAATCATAACCAAACACAGGACATCATCAATAATAATGACCAACATAGGTTCCCAAACCAATATCTAGCCTCCGAGAGATCAATCCAAACTAATCCAAGTAGTAGGAACACTCCCGAGGCCTATAGCTAAGTTCCTGGGGTCAAAACGAGCAAACGAGGTGAAAACAGGGCAAGGCCTACGGCCCTGGCACCTTGGGCCGCGGCCCCCAGAAATTTCTGAAGCAAGCGCCGTGGCGCCCAACACCAAGGGCCGCGGCGCCCAGCCAAAACAGAACCCCCTCTTCTTCCTCATCGAGCTAGGGCCGCGGCGCCCAAGAACAGGGTCGCGGCCCCCAACCCTGGGCCATTCCCAAACGTGTTTTCAACTTCTCCAAGCTTCCAAAATCATACCCAAACATTCCCCAACCATCAAAACAAAGTTCCCAAGCTTCCCAAAGCTCCAAAACCCTCAAAACCCAAGGTTCAAACCAACCAAAAACTCAACAATTCACAAAGTCCAATTCAAAGCTTAGAAACTCTAAAAACTCAAAACTTTAAACTTAGATTACCTTTGATTGGGTTGTTTTCTGTCAAATCCTTCGGTTAAGAAGCTTCTAATATTTCCTAGGATCGCTATGCCTCGATCCTCACTTGATTCTGATTCCTAGAACTCGAGATTTCTTCAAAAAGGCTCAGACGGTAAAACGAACTAACGAAAGGGAGAACGAGAGGTTTTCTAACATATGTTCTATTTGATAAGCTACTTCAAGCTTAGGTAACCTCAAATAAAACCTAGTGCTCGGGGTCCCAAAAATACCCCCGGGGACATTATAGTCAAAACCTCTTAAATTTCCTCCTGATCTCAAATATTCCCAATTTATCATCAAATAAGCATTCCTACTACCCCAAAATTGACCCCGTTATGACAAAACCGCTAATCCATTATATATGACCGTCTCATGCCGAATAGCTCGAATATATCTCCATAATAATGGAATCTCATTCACAAATCACATTATGCACCCAAATACACATATTCACCCTCAATGGGCCAAATTATCAAAATACCATGATTATTCAAATGTGGACCCACATGCATGCATATAACATCATATCATAATATAATTCACATATACATGCATAATATCATTTAATGGCATAATTAAACAAGTATGGCCCTCCCGGCCTACTAATCCCGCCATTAAACCATACCGGAGAATTCAGGGCATTACATTACCTGCACCACAGAGCACCCGTGAGCCGAAGCCCAGCAAGAAAACCCTCACAAGCAGATAACATATGCATATCAAACACTTAGCATATAAATAGGCCATCAATAGGCTATACAAATACGGCCTTACCGTCCCAGGCGCTTTACCAGACCCTGGTTTCGCGGTCCGCACCGTAAGGATATCCCAAGTATCCTTTGGGGTCTCGCCCTGGCAACTCGCACTCCGCGTGCTAAACGCTGCTCCTGGCCCCTTGCCGCACTCGGCCTTGCACTCCACGTGCTTTACGCCGTTCTCGGTCCCTTGCCGTTCCCGGCCTTGCCGACCTCGGCCTGTGCCGTTCACGGCTCTTGTCGAACATTTACACATATGCATACATAGCATAATAAAGCAAATACTAAACATGAAAAAATTCAATCAAAGGGTTATGCCCTGCAACACAATCACATAGGGCCCTACCCTGCATACAAGCTCTATGGGAACAGTGGTTTTCTTACCTGTGTCCCGAACTTCCCAAGTTCAGCGATCACAAGCACAGTCCTCTAACCCGAGCCTTGAAGAAATCCTAGTCACAACACATGAACCATAATCAACCTTCACGTCCTAATCCATTAAATAGTTTTGAGTCATTATTCTAACCTCTGGGACCGTGGTTTCTACCAAACTGGGCAGTAGGAACCTTCCCGAGCCTTAACGTTCAAGTTCCCGAGCTAAGAACCCTCATTTTTCCAAAAATCCACATTTGGGTCGTGACGCATCCTCCCTTAAGCGCCGCGTCGCCCAAACCTTGCGTCGCGATGCCTGGGAAATTCCCTAGAAGGCCACTAGCCTAAAAACGCAAGTACGCCGCGACGCTGAAGAACAGGGCCGTGGCGCGAGCCCGAAACCCAGAATTCCCATGCAAACTTTTCGAGCTAACACCCCTGGAATCATTCTAAACACATCCCAACAGCAGAATTGAGTCCCACACTCATACTAATACACTTTAAGCAGCACATAACCTTAGAGAAACCAATCAAAATCCTGCCAAAACAAACTCAATTGCCTAAGTTCTAACTCCTCAAACTTCAATAAAACAGAGAAAAAAACTTAGATAAAACTCAAGCTTAAATCCTTACCTCAAGAACAATTCGACCCTTAGTTGTCTTTAACCTTGCTCCTTGCTTTGATTCCCCAAATTGCATATGCATCATTTGAGCGAGAAAACAACAAGTCCTATGGAGAAGGTAATCCTTAGTGTTTTTAATATCGCACATGTCCATGTTTAATGTTGTATATGTAATCCTGAGCACTTATAAATGGTGCACAGATTGATTCTCATACTGCAAGGATGGAGTTGACCCTCGAAATTGTTCTGAATGAGTCAAACGAGATTCAGGAAGAAGTTATGAGTAAAATCCAGGCTTTCTACAGTGAGTACACGGACTCAACCCCCAAGGGATCAACAAAAGGTACTCCAATCAAGCTTGCATTTGTGAGGAGTCCCACAAAATCCCCAAAGGACCAGAGGTACTCCACTAAGAAATAGAAGGCAAAGAACATGACTCCAAATTGTCCACCTAGACGCACCAGAGTAGCCTTAAAACAATGGGCAATGGAGGAAGACTAAGGTTTTTCCTATGAACTTGTTTTCTTTTGAAACTTTTTCAGTTTGATTACTGTTTCTAATTATGTGGACTAGTGTACTGATAGGAACTTGATCAGTTTGATGAATTATTACTATATTATATTTTTATTAGGTTGGAAAGTTTTGATGATAGGCTGTGAATCACTAAATGCTTATGCTTTTGGTATATGGTTTCAAATGCTTAGAAAAATACAACCACCGTGGTACATTGGGGTGAACTATATGCATTTTGATGGCCATTTTGTAAGATTGTTCCAAGTGAACAGATAGATATGGTAGACTATGTTTATAGTTTAATGGATGTGTATCATCCTGTTTAATTATTATTGAATATGCAATGTTTTTTGGATAATCCCATTAGCCATTTCATATTTCCAAATTTAAGTGCATATTTTTTATTGATATATTCTTTTTGGCAATCCATGTTGTATTTGAATTATGGGATTATAAATGATAGCTTAAATGGAGTGGATCTATCAAGTCAAAAACTTTAGACTCGAGAATATGAGTTGCACCTTCTTTTTAAAGGAATGGCTATGAAATTATGATTCTTTTACCCCACATCTTTTTAGTTTAATTTTTTTTTTCTTTTGATATGAAATTCTGAACCTATGTTGTTGGCTTCTTACTTTGATAAGTTGATAACATTTGAACTGAAATATTAAATAGAGGGAGGTGATGTTTAATGCTAGAAAGAGATTTTCATGCTTCAGGGTGTTTATGTTACATTTCTTCTTCTAGTTAGTGAATTTATGGTGCTTTTTTTTTGGCTATGGGATACTAGTCTTTCTGGGTTTTGCTTTTAGCTTTTGAAATGGTAGTGTTGACCCTTGATTTGGCCAACGACACGAAGTCAAAATAACGACAATGAAACAAACAGAAATCAAGAATGGGATCAAATGGTAAAGAGGTGACACAAATGATTTATAGTGGTTCGGCCCCAAATGTGTGGTAATAACCTACGTCCACTTAGTGTTCTTATTGGTGTTGAATCCCAATGTCGTGATCAAAGAACTAGGATTCTTGAGTTTCACAAGCCTTAGGAGAATTACAACTTTTCGGTGGATAATCACACTATGCTCTTTCTATGAGTATTCAGATTCAAGGTTCAAAATTTCCTTCCTTGAGCCTTCTCATTCATATTTATAGGTTAAAGGGGGTTACATGGGCCAATGGGCCTTAATTATCCTTAATATCAGCGTATCAAGGCAATAGAGAGAAAATAATAAATATAGTTATTACAAGATTACATATCTTTAAAGGAAATAAACAGAAGCATGCGACCAAACTTGTCGCATCTAATCACGAGATATGATGATGGAAGAAATACCTGGTCGATTGTCGAACAGCATTCCTTCATGTTGACGCTGCCACATGCCAACCACGTGTAATAAATTCTTGCCACGTCATCAGGAGCCATTTTTAGGTAAACATTTGCCCCCCAAGTTTATTTTACTGCGACCAGCATAAAGTAAACTTAAGAGACTGACTCTTCGCGTACCCCACCAAATCTGTCAGAGCCGCCCATGCCTTCTCGAAAAAGGCAACCAGTCATGTCTTTTCAGTTTCCCAAAAGTTGTCTAACAGCTGTTGCGTTTCCCCATGCTTCAAAAAATTAATACCATTATTACCTCTTTTATAGTGCCACAATCAATATAAATAATCCCCCAGGATCATTTTTCTCTTTCTCCTCAAGAACACTGAAGAACAAGGCGTAGAAAACTCAGAAACCCAGACGACCATGACGATCCACGGGGTTTCTGCTCAGCCATCCGACTTAGTGTCTTAGAAACTTGTTTCAATCTTTACCCAAGTAAGTTTATCAACCTTTCCAATCGTTGAAATGCCATACAATATCTATTTTATATCTGTTTCGTATCCTGAGTTCTTGAATGTTCTTGAAAGAAATTGTTTTGGGGTAAATGGGCATATAGATATTAGTGTTGAATTTGGAAGGAAAATAACACTTTGCTGGGATGATGAACTAGTTGGGTAGTTAGGATTATAACTTTAGGGCGTGAAATCGAAGTAAAAATTCAATTTCTAAGCTTGTAGAAAAAAATGGGTTTTTCCCGCCCTTTCAGAGTCGAAAAGTTTTTTCTGAAAAACTTTTCACTTCTGTTCTTTAATCCATTTTCCAAACTGATCGCTTGAAATGTAGTGTTTTTTGTCAGAATGCTGCTGGTCATATAAAAGCTTAACTTTTATACACGAGCAGTGTTATTCCAACTTGTAAACATCTTGATGCTTTTGGCCATTAGATTCTCATCTCCCCTTTTCTGTTCGCATACATTCAACAAATCCAAAGCTTTCCCTCAAAATTCCCTTGGCAAGTTGAGAGAAAACAAGAAAGGAAGAAGAGAAAGAGAGTTTGAGTCGGTGATTAGTGGTGAAAAATACACATTTTATTGATTTTAATAGTCAAAATAAATTAAGGTTTAATTAATATTTTCATCAAATTAATATGATTAAATTTATAAATAAAAATATTTAATTTTAATTTAGTTTGTTTTATTTTGTAGGATTTAATTGATATTTTTGGAACTTGGAAACAAAGAAAGAAGTAAATAAAATTGAAGAAATGAGGAAAAGTTGGCATTTTTGCAACTTGAACATTGAAAAAATTGGCCCAATTCAGCCCAGGCCTGCTGGCCTTTTTCTCCAACTTCAGCGCCATGTGGCACCTTGTCCTATCGCCACGTGTCCCAGCATCACTCCTGCCAGCCAGTCCACATGCGCCACGTAGCATCTTCAGCAATGCCCATCAATTCAACTTCCTTCTCCCAAGCTTCTAACGTGACCCCAGCTTAAGGACACCTGTCTTCCAATTTGCTTCAACAGCAGCAGCCAGCCCAAAGTCAGCCTCTTCCAATTCCCACGCAGGCCCAGTTCGGCCCAAGGCACCCTTCAGCTTTCATTCCAGCCAGCCCAAAGCAGTCTAGCCCAATCCGAAACCTCCCCAGCCAGCCGCCTACGTGGCAGTTTCCCATTGGCTGAAAATGGGTCAAAACCCTCTTGTGTCACCAGCCATGTTTTGTGGGTATTGGGCTTTGCAACATTGCCATTTTGAGCTTTAAAGCTCATCTTTTTTGGTGTTTTTGAAAAAGGGTATTTTCACCATACACCAAAATAACTAGGTTAATATTTATAATAAGATTTGATTTTTCAAAATCATATTTTATTATTAATATTTCAGATTTATTTTGTAAACCCCAAATTGTTGTTTAATTTCTTTTTAGTCCTTTTCTCCCTCTATAAATAGGGACTCTCATTTCACATTTGGTATGTAATTTTTAGGTAGCAAAACTCTACCAAATTTTAGTCTCATTTCTCATATTTTCTCTCTAGAATTTCATGAGAATGTCTAGCATAATAGGCTAACCTTCTTAGGAAGGTTAGGATGATCATATATGCACTATGACTTTGTTTGGTATTTTTGATTCACCATATGCTTAAAGTTTATATATTTTAGTGATTTATTTTCTTTCATCTCTACCTCTTCATCTTATTATCTATATTTATGTTTACTAATAGTATATAGATTTTGTCATGCACTTTCTATGTATTATCAAATTAGTGAAAATAATATAGATAATATCTTTATCATTTTCTCTATCTCACTCATATATATGTACTTTTGCTAAAATCTATATAGAATTAGTCATGCTCTTTCTATGTATTTTATAAATAGTAAAAGTAATATTTGTGTTAGGTTTTATGTCCAATCTTTTATTGCATTATTGCCAATGGTATAATGTCATTTTTAGATTTCTCATAAGATTTATCTCATCTTTCCATGGTAAAGAATAATAATCACTTGAATACATTTTTGTAAAACATATTTGTGTTTCAATGTTAAATCTTCCAAATGAATAGTTGGGATGTGAACTTCTCATTTGTGTAACTTTTGTGAATCAAAGATCCAAATAAATAAGTATGCATATTGGTGACTCTTGATCCTTCTTACTTGTTACCTATTGTTACATCACACTTTATTCTATCTTTATTTCTAATATTTAAATTTCAAAAACAACAAAAATATCACTTGTTCTATTTTCCTCACATTATTTATCTCTAACATTTATTTATTGATTAACTTTATTTCTTTGCCTCCTTGTGGAATCGACCGCCCGATCTATACTACGACAACCGCTAAGTGGAAGTCACGTTTGTGCGTTAAACAAATTTTGGCGCCGTTGCCGGGGAGGTAATAGTGAAAAAAAAAGTTTTTCAATAAATTTTGCAAAGAGGTAAGTAATTCTATCCTTTTCTTTTTTTTGTATATTTCTCTAGGATTTTTTTTTTAGATTTATCTTATTTACTCTTAAAAAAAAAATCACTATCATTATTGTTTTTATTGTTCTTTTAGTTTTTCATTTTTTTTGTCATTGTTGTGCCAAAAAAAAAATTTTGTTATCCTTTCTTTTTCTTAGTTTATTTATTTATTTATTTTTGTTATTTTTCTTAGTTTATTTTGTTAGTTTTCTTTTTCTCTTTTTATTTATTATTGATGTAAAAAAAAATTTTAAAAAATTAACTTGTTGTGTGTTTATTTAGTCTTTTTTCTTGTACCTTATTTTACTTTATTTTATTTAGTTTTTTTTGCTTGTAACTTATTTTATTTTATTTTGTTGTTATTTATTTATTTATTTTAGATTTTTCATATTTACTCAAAAAAAAAAGTAAAAAAAAAATCACTATCATTATTTTTATTGTTCATTTTTAGTTAGTTTTTCATTTTTTTTCATTGTTGTGCTAAAAGAAACAAAAAAAAAAAGAAAAAAAATTGCTATCATTTCTTTTCTAGGATTTGTTATTTTTTTTTCTCTCTTTTTTATTTATTATTGTTGTAAAAATAAATTTTAAAAAAAAAAGCTTGTTGTGTGTATTTAGTATTTCTTGTTAATTTTTTTTTCTTTTAGCTTATTTCTTTTTTTATTTTTAGTAAAAAAAAATATAAATTGGATGTTTATCTTTTGCTAGTTTAGTCTTTATTTATTTATTTTAATTATTTGTCTGTAGGATTTGTTACATTTTTCTTTATCTTACCTTGTGTTTTTTTTTGTGTTTGTAGGATTACTTTATATTTTACTTGTTTTTCTTTTTTTTTTGTGTTGTAGGATTTTTTATTTTTATTTTCTATTGTTAGATTTGTATCTTTATTTTTTTATTTATTTTCTATTTCTTGTTATTAGTTTTTTTAATTTTTTAGGTTTTAAATCTAAAAAAAAAAATCATAAAATACAAAAATAATATATATATAATAATAAAAACAAAGCTTGTTTTGTCAACATAAGCAATTTTTGCTTAAAGGCCTGTTTGAGTAAAAGTTCCCTCCATGCTTACTTAGTAACCTCGGGGAGTTATAGTAAGTATTGGTTGTAAGAGGACCGTTTTTATGAATTGTGACCCCTCCACAATTATCTAGCAACCTCGGGGAGTTCTAGATAAAATGTGGGTTTTAAGTGGGAGCGTTCTAAAAACCTCAAATCGGTCTGGAAACAAGTAAAACAAAAAAAATCAAAAAAATCAAAAAAATAACAAAAATCACAAAAGCAAAATAAAAAAAAAATGAATGAAGAAGAAGAAAAGAAACGTTTCGATATGTATTTTCCAATGTATTATTCTTCATTCGGAAACAATCGTAATTCTAGTGCTACTGAGGGTACTAGCCGTTTTAGGAGTGCATGCAAACTTAGTGTAAGAGAATACCGAGAACTTGAGGTTGTAGAAACTAAGTTTGAAAGAGAAAATTACGAGGTTCCCGAGATAGATTATGATGAACGTTATTGTGACTTTGAAATAGTCGACCATAGGAATCATAATTCTAGTTGGACCAACCCCGTAGATTTTAGTTGGAAGCCTGAGTACAACTACCATGCACCGCATCACATGAATTTTGAGCAAAATTTTCCTAACTTCCCACATGAACCTCCATATAATGTTTGCACTAATACGAATTCCTTAGAGGACATTTTACACACATTTATAGAGGAGCAAAGAGAATTCAATAAACAATTTGTGGAAGATTTTAGGGAAACTAGTACTCAACTTTTAGAATTGACCAACGCTATTATTTCACATAATTTAAGTCAATTCCCGTCCCAACCTGAGGTCATAACACCATCCCCTACTCTCAGTTCTAAACCCGATAAGGATGATGCTATTACCATTTAGAGTGAAACTCTTTCCCATACCAAAATTCTTCCAACCACTTCAAAGAAAAATGGAAGCTATCATACTGATGTAATAGACTTAATCGTTGAGGAAATCATAAACATATTTGCAATGAAACATTCACCCAATTTCCTCCACGATTTTGATACCAAACATTTTCTTTATCCTGAAAAATGTTACTAACGCTTCTATTTTTGAGACGCAGGATAAAAGAAAATTCATTTTTGATACAGGATAGCACACAACACATGCAGTTGGTAGACTTACCTGAAAGCGATGCTTTTGTCTACCAAAGAATGATCAGGTTTTATCTTTCTTTTTAGTGTGTTTTATTTTAATTTGTGTCTTTAGTTTATGTTGCGAATTTTACTTTTTGGGGTGGACTTGGTATACCTATCCACAATCACCCGCACTGAGTCATGTTGACCTACGGTCTTCGGCAAACCAACCACGAAGTTCATGGTGATATCTTCCCACTTCCATTATGGAATCCCCAGATGCTGCAGCAATCCTGCTGGCCTCTGATGCTCAGCCTTGATCTGCTGACAAGTTAAGCACTTGGCCGCATAATCCACCACATCTTTTTGCATGCCCGACCACCAATACAAAGCTCTCAAATCTTGGTACATCTTCGTCGTACCCGGATGCAAGGAATAGGGAGTGGTATGTGATTCATCTAAAATCTCCCGTAGAATATCAGAATCCATCGGAACACAAATCCGACCCATGTACTTCAACAACCCCATCACTGAAATGGAAAAGTCCTTAGCCGCTCCGACTAAGACGCTCTCTCTGTGACCTCTCAACTGGGAATCTTTCCCCTGCGCCTCCTTGATCCTCTCGAGGAGTGTAGACTGAAGAGTGGTGTTGGCTAACCGGCCAACCACCAACTCTATACCTACTCTAGTCATCTCCTCAGCTAGCTTATTGGATATCTGTCTCGAACTGAACAATTATCCTGGGCCTTTCCGACTCAATGCATCAGCCACTACATTAGCCTTCCCAAGATGGTTTAGGATATCACAGTCATAATCCTTAACCAACTCCAGCCACCGTCTCTGGCGCATATTCAGATCCTTCTGAGTAAAGAAGTACTTCAAACTCTTGTGGTTGGTTTATATCTCACACTTCTCACCATATAGATAATGTATCCAAATCCTAAGTGCAAATACCACCGCTGCCAACTCCAGATCATGCGTGGGATATCTCTGCTCATATTCTTTCAACTGTCTCGATGCATAGGCTATTACCTTACCAGCTTGCATTAGCACACACCCCAAACCATGTCTGGAAGCATCACAATAAACCACAAACTTCTCATTATCTGTCGGCAGACTCAACACTGGCGCGGTGATCAGTCGCCGCTTCAACTCTTCAAAACTGTTTTCACACCTGTCTGTCCAAACGTACTTTGTCTTCTTCCTTCTCAGTTCTATCAATGGTGTAGCTATCCTGGAGAATCCTTCAACAAACCGCCGATAATATCCTGCCAATCCCAGAAAACTCCTCACTTCGGGAACATTACTCGGTCCAGGCCAATCTCTCACTGCCTCAATCTTACTTGGGTCAACCAGAATCCCCTCCTTACTGACGATATGGCCCAGAAATGAAACTTGCAGTAGCCAGAACTCGCACTTGTTGAACTTACCATATAACCTGTGCTCCCTCAACCGTTGCAATACCAACTGCAGATGATGCTCGTGCTCTATCTCTCACTGAGAGTACACTAAAATGTCTTCGATGAATACAATCACAAACTTATCCAGATAGTCCTTGAAAACCCTATTCATCATATCCATAAAAGTTACTAGGGCATTGGTTAATCCAAAGGACATAACCAGGAATTCATAGTGTCCATACCTTGTGCGGAAAACGGTCTTTGGTATGTCCTATTCTTTGATTTTTAACTGGTGGTAACCTTACCGAAGATCAATCTTGGAAAACATTGTCCTTCCCTGCAACTGATCAAATAAATCATCGATCCTTGGCAGTGGATACTTATTCTTAATGGTCAACTTATTCAGCTCCCTGTAGTAGTCAATACACATCCTAAGAGATCCATCCTTCTTCTTGACGAACAACACGGGAGCACCCCACGGCAAAAAATTCGATCTGATGAACCCCAAATCCATTAACTCCTGTAACTGAATCTTCAACTCTTTCAACTCTGCCGGAGCCATTCTATAAGGTGTCCTGGATACTGGCTCCACCCCTGGTGCCAACTCTATCACAAACTCAATCTCTCGCTGCGGCTGCAAACCTGGCAGATTTGCTGGAAATAAATCTGGAAACTCACACACTAGTCTAGTCTCTATCGGTCCAACCGACACAACCTTGGAGGTATCCACAACATTCGCTAGGAATCCCATGCAACCTTCCTGCATCAGGTCTCTAGCCTTCAGTGTCGAAATCATAGGCACTCACGGTCCACTAACCGTCCCCACAAATACAAAGGGTACCTCCCCTTCTGGTTCAAAAGTCACCATTCTACGCTTGCAGTCAATCGTAGCCCTATACTTCGATAACCAATCCATCCCTAAAATCATATCAAAGTCATCCATCGCAAGCTCAATTAGATCAACAGACAAAACCCTACCATCTACCTCTACTGGTAAAGCCCTAATCCATCTCCTAGAGACCACCATCTCCCCAATTGGTAACAAAGTCTGAAAAACCCATAGCATACAAAACACTAGGTCTACACAGCTGATCTATCACTCTAGCAGACACAAAGGAATGAGTAGCTCCTGAATCAATCAATGCAGTATACAAAGAACCGGTGCTAGAAATCTGACCTGCCTTGACTGAGGGGCTAGCCTCCGCCTCAGTCTGAGTCAAAGTAAATACTATGGCAGGAGCGAGACTGTCACTCTACTCCGGCTCCTCTTTCCTGACTTGTGGGCAGTTCCTTTTCAGATGGTTAGCACTCCCACAAACAAAGCAGGACCAGATCCTGCACTCACCCTAGTGTCATCATCTGCTACACCGGGGACACACTGGAAAGCTCCTCCAGTTTTCCCCTCTGCCCTGACGGTCGCTGAAAGCACCCCGTGCCCTTCTATCCAAACTGGGCAGAGTAAAGGAATCTGAGGCTTTCCTCTTCTGCTCACTAGGGCCACTACCCCAACTGGACCCAATAAAAGGTGGCACTGTCCTCCTAGCATCGCGCCTGACAATGCTCTCTCTCCAAATCTGATCCTCGGCCCCCTCAGCTGTAAGGGCCTTGTCCACAACTTGAGCATAGGTAGTAGTCTCTGGATCCAAAGTGATCTTCACATCACGACGATCATAACGTTCAATCCCCGTACAAACCTATCTTTTTTTACCGCATCTGTCGGTACTAAATCTGGTGCAAACTTCGCCAATCGGTCAAACCTCAAAGCATACTCAGTCACGGTCAACCGATTTTGGGTCAGGTTGATGAACTCATCAACCTTTGCAGCTCGGACTGCCACACTGTAATATTTCTCGTTGAAGATGTTCTTGAATTCTTCCCAGGTCATGAATGCCAGATTCCTTCTCTGAACCACTACATCCCACTAGATGCGGGCATCCTCTCTAAACATGTAGCTGGCACAAGCTACCCTCTCATTTCCCTCAACCCTCATGAAGTCTAGAATTGAGGAAATCATATTCATCCACTGCTCTGCCCGCAAAGGGTCTGATCCACCCTCAAAGGTGGGAGGATGTTGTTTCCTGAACCTCTCATACAAATGTTCCCACCTGTTCTCCATCACAAGCTGAACCGGCACTGGTGCCACACCCTGTTCAATTGGAACCCAATGACCTGTGGAGGGGCCTGCTGCCTCAACTGTCGGAGTTCTTCTTTTGTTCATTGCAATCTTGCTTCCATTTCGGCAAAAATATGTTGCCAATTCTTTGGGGCAGGTGGAGGGTCCTGACCCTGGTTGTCATCCTCAGCCCTACTGTCGCGGAGTCTTGATGATTGACGAGGCATCTCAACAAATATGCCTGCAATCAACGACACCGCTCATCAGGCATGATAACAACATCCAAAACCACCTCCCAATCACATCAGCCATCCAAAAACAGTAATCCACATAACACACAGATAGCATATAACATACAACGGGTCATGCCCTAGCATCATGCATATGTTAACTCATTCTTCATGCTCTATAAGAAATAAGCAGGCAAACAGGGCATTTAAACACATATTCAAGCATTTAAGTCAATTATTACCAACCAACCCTGAGTCGAGCTTGTCACTGACAATGAGCGTACATGTTCGGTCAATTTCCAGAAACCATAAACCTTGGCTCGCCCTGATACCAAGTTGTAACGCCCTACTTCCTTAGAGTCGTTACTAAGTGAGTTTAAAACGTGCATTTAACTTGCTAATCGAGGTTTTAAGGCAAAAGTGTGAATAAACCATAAACAGAGTCACAAACTTTGAAAATAATTCTATTTACTGAAAATCATAAAACGTTTAACATTTGGGATCCCAAAATACTGTTTAGAAATATTTACAACTCAAAAATGTAATCGGATTCAGCTAAACGACAAAATCTAGTTTCAGTACAAACATCTCCCAAAATACCCCTGGTTGTGGCTGCCAGGCAGGTCAAACATATACGCGCCGCTTCATGCTCTCCGTACTCATGGTTGGTCGACCTTTCCCTTGCCCTTGCCTGCACCACAGAGCACCCGTGAGCCAAAGCCCAGCAAGAAAACCCTCACAAGCAGATAACATATGCATATCAAACACTTAGCATATAAACAGGCCATCAATAGGCTATACAAATACGGCCTTGCCATCCCAAGCGCTTTACCAGGCCCTGGGTTCGTGGTCCGCACCGTAAGGATATCCCAGGTATCCTTTGGGGTCTCACCCTGGCAACTCGCACTCTACGTGCTAAACGCTGCTCCCGGCCCCTTGCCGCACTCGGCTTTACACTCCACGTGTTTTACGTCGTTCTCGGCCCCTTGCCGTTCCCGGCCTTACCGACCTCGGCCTGCACCGTTCGCGGCTCTTGCCGAACATTTACACATATGCATACATAGCATAATAAAGCAAATACTAAACATGAACAAATTCAATCAAAGGGCTATGCCCTGCAACACAATCACATAGGACCCTGCCCTACATACAAGCTCTATGGGAACAGTGGTTTTCTTACCTATGTCCCGAGCTCCCCAAGCGCAGCGATCATGAGCACAGTCCTCTAACCCGAGCCTTGAAGAAATCCTAGTCACAACACATGAACCATAATCAACCTTCACGTCCTAATCCATTAAATAGTTTCGAGTCATTATTCTAACCTCCGGGACCTTGGTTTCTACCAAACTGGGCAGTAGGAACTTTCCCGAGCCTTAATGTTCAAGTTCCCGAGCTAAAAACCCTCATTTTGCCAAAAATCCACATTTGGGCCGCGGCTCAGCCTCCCTTAAGCATCGCGGCACGCCCCTAGACAGAGGAAAAATTACCTCATATCTGCCAGCCTAGGGCCGTGGTGCCCAAACCTTGCACCGCGGCACCTAGGAAATTCCCTCGAAAGCCACTAGCCTAAAAACGCTAGCAGGTCGCGACGCTGAAGAACAGGGCCGCGGCGCGAGCCCGAAACCCAGAATTCCCATGCAAACTTTTCGAGCTAACACCCCTGGAATCATTCTAAACACATCCCAACAGCAGAATTGAGTCTCACACTCATACTAATACACTTTAAGCAACACATGACCTTAGAGAAACCAATTAAAATCCTGCCAAAACTCAAACTCAATTGCCTAAGTTCTAACTCCTCAAACTTCAATAAAACAGAGAAAAAAATGTATATAAAACTCAAGCTTAAATCCTTACCTCAAGAACAATTCGACCCTCCGCCAGCTCTTGAGAACTGGCAATAGGTGCTTGCTGATACGCAAGCTTGGATACATAGGCAGGATGAAGAAATCCGCCTGTTGAGACAGCAGCAGGTTCCAACGGGGAACGCTACACTGCTTGTGCCACCTGTTGTGGTGCCAATATTATAGCAACAGCCAGGGGCTCAAAATAGGTGGAAGCCTCTCTATGAGTGTTTTAGGAAACAACACCCTCCTACCTTTGAGGGAGGGCCAAATCCACTGCGAGCTGAGCAGTGGATGGGTATGAACACCTCCATCCTGGACTTCATGGGGGTGGCAGGTAATGATAGAGTGGCATGTGCCAAATTCATGTTTCAGGAAGACACCTGAATCTGGTGGGAAATGGTATCCCAGACTAGAGATGTGAAAACCCTGAGCTAGGAGGAATTCAAAGAACTATTCAAAGAGAAATACTATAATGATGCAGTCAGAGCTGCAAAGGCTGAAGAGTTTAGGAATCTGGTGCAGGGCACCATGACTATTACAGAGTACGCCCAAAAATTTGATAGGTTGGCCAAGTTCGTTGTAGACTTGGTGCCAACTGATGTGATATGAAAGGAGAGGTTTGTTCGAGGGCTAAATGTTATGATAGCCCATGATGTTAAAATTACTTCAGTACCTAGAGTGACGACTTATACTCAAGAAATGGAGAAGACCCTTACTGCTGAGGGCGCTGAGAACAAGATCTGGCGTGAGAACGTGGCCAAAAGGGACCCTAGGAGGGTGGGACCTCCTTTTAATGGAGCTATTAGGGGCGGAGGCCCTAGTGACCAGAAGAGGAAGACCTCGGATACCATTACAGTTCCAAGCCTAGACAGGAGGCCACGGGGTATACAGGTTGGCCACCAGAGCGGGAATGAGAGCTGGGGGACTTATCCAGAATGTGCCAGATGTAGGAGATATCATCTGGGAGAATGTCGGGCGAAGGCATGCTTTTTGTGTGGTATAGTTGGGAACCTCGAGAAAGATTGCCCAAAGGCAAATAAGGAAGAACTAAAGAAGGCAGACAACTTGGCTCCAGCTTGAGTGTTCGCATTGACACAATCAGAGGTTAAGGCTCGACCCTCAGTTGTGACAGGTCAGCTTTCTAGTGCTGGCACTTCTTGTTCTGCTTTTGATTGATTCTGGGGCTACACATTCTTTTGTATCTAGTAGGGTGATTGATAGGTTGTGTAGACCATGGGAATACTATGCAATGGGTTTTGGAACTTTGCTACCTACTGGGGAGTTAGTGGTTTTCAGGAGATAGGTCAGGTCATTTCCAGTGGCAATTTATGGTAGAGAGTTATCAGTTGACTTGATAGAGTTAGTTATGATCGACTTTATATGATCTTGGGTATGGACTGGTTATCCAAGTACGGGGTGCAATAGATTGCAAGAAGAAGATATTAACCTTTGAGCCTGAGGGTGAGGATCCTTTTGTATTCGTCGGCGCTGTGCATGGACCCCGTATACCTATGATATATGTACTTAGAGCTAGATACCTATTGTAGGGGGGATGCATAGGATTCCTAGCTAGAACGGTGGATACCACTCAGATCATGCCAGTGGGACCAGAATATACTAGATTAGTCTATGAGTTTCTGGATGTGTTTCCAAAGGATCTGCTAGGGTTACCTCCACATAAGGAGACAGAGTTTGTGAATGAATTGGCGCCAGGGACAGAGCCAATGTCTAGGGCATCGTATAGGATGGCTCCAGCGAAGCTAAATGAGTTAAACGTTCAGTTGCAGGAATTACTAGACTTGGTTTTATTAGGCCCAGTTTCTCACCGTGGGGTACACCAGTTCTCTTCATGAAAAAGAAAAATGTTTCTCTGAGGATGTGTATCAATTATAGAGAACTGAACAAGTTAACTATCAACAATAGGTACCCTCTGCCATGGATTGATGATTTGTTTGATCATTTACAGGGCAAGATGGTATTCTCCCAGATAGATCTTCGATCTGGTTATCACCAGCTGAGGATCAGAGAGGAAGATATACCGAAGATAGCTTTTCGTACCAGGTTGGGCATTATAAGTTTTTGGTGATGTCATTTGGATTGAATAATGCCCCTGCAGCATTTATGGATCCGATGAACAGAGTGTTCAAAGATTACCTGGATCAGTTCGTGATCATCTTCATCGACGATATTTTGGTATATTCTCAGTCAGAAGCAAAACATGAGTAGCATCTCAGGTTGGTTCTACAGAGGATCACATACTGTTTGCAAAGTTTAAAAAGTGTGAATTCTGGTTACCACATGTGACTTTCTTAGGTAACATAGTCGGTAAAGATGGAATTATGGTAGATCCGGCGAAGATTGAGGCGGTCAAAGACTGGCCAAGGCCGAAGAATGCTTCAGAGATCAGGAGTTTTTTGGGATTGGCAGGTTATTATAGTCATTTTTTTGGAGGGGTTTTCCAAAATTTCGTCACCACTGACAGAGTTGACATGTAAGAATCAGAGGTTTATGTGGTCAGACAAATGTGAGGACAACTTCCAGAGACTGAAGAAGAAGCTGGTCACTACTCCAGTTCTGAGTCTCCCTACAGATCAGGACAAGTTTGTGGTTTATTGTGATGCCTCGAGACAGGGTCTAGGTTGTGTCCTTATGCAGACAGGAAAGGTAATTGCCTATGCAATACGTCAGCTGAAGGAGTATAAGCAGAGGTACCCCACAAATGATCTAGAACTTGTAGTAGTGGTTTTTGCACTGAAGGTATGGCGACCCTACTTGTATGGTGAGAAGTGTGAGATATACACTGATCACAAGAGTTTGAAATACTTCTTCACCCAGAAGGACTTGAATATGAGACAAAGGCGTTGGTTAGAGTTGGTAATGGATTATGACTATGAAATCCTTTACCATCAAGGGAAAGCCAACGTGGTGGCGGATGCCTTAAGCCAGAAGGGTCCGAGACGGTTGTACAATGTTAGGCAGATTGTAGAGTCCAAGAACTTTACTTAGCTAAGATAGATAATAGTATGATAGTATTTATAGCATTATCTTTGTTACTGTGGATTTTTGGTTCAGACCGGGAATTATTTGGACACTCATAGCAGTACTTATAGATTTTCTAAGTTTAATCTATAGTTTAAGAATATTAAGTTTAACCTAAGGTTTGATTAATGTGACTGATATTAAGGATTATATTTATTATACTATAAGGTTTAGATATCAACCAATAGGATTTTAAGCACATGTTATGAATGGTGATTAAGAATTATGTATTTTTGAGGATTAAAAATAATAAGGAGTAAAGTTTGAATGTTATAGGGTCAGCCAGCAGCTTTGAATACGTTGAGGGCTTAGTCAAGGCTGTTTACCCCATTCAAACTTAGCTAAAAATGTGTAATCTCGTGTTTAATTAATCAGCGTATGCCGATATATCGCAGCTATAGGGGGCGATATATCGCAGCACGTAGATACAGAAAACACGAGACGATGCACGGGAGCCTCGGGCATACTGGCCCAGGCGATATATCGCCTACAGGGGGCGATATATCGCCTCCTTCAGCATATGTTCAAACGTTGTTTAATTCTTTTCCTTTCAGCCATTCAAACTCCTCCATAAGTCCAGCATCTTTTGAACGAGTCTTCAGCCTCTGCTGAACGATTATTCAAATGATTTTCACCTAAAAAGCCATTATTTTTATTCAAGTAAAATCAAGATACTTTCATTCCCAAACTCTATAAATAGGACCTAGTACCCAGCCATTATTCACCTTTTGCTCTAAGTTCAGAAGCTGCTAGTGTTAAGTGAGTGTGAGAGTGTAAACACCTGGTTTGGGAAAATCATAAGCTTATCAAACACTTTGGGAAGTGAGGTTCGTTAGTATTTCGGTTGTGGTTAGATTGATCTTGCAAGCCTTTGAGGTAAACCCGAAACTCTAGTTCATTTGATTTATGTTTCCCTTCTCTTAGTCTTCTACTCAGTTTCCTAACCTCATTCTTATTTTGGTTAGGAATCCAAGTTCTTAAGCACATAAGTTGTGGTAAGCATAATTCTCAATGGTTTAGTCTTCCTATTCATTTTCATTTCTTCTTCTTCTTAAGACTCACTCTTTCTCATATGGTTTTAGGAGTGTTCCAAAAGTCCCAACTCAGTCCATTATATCCCGGTAACTTTGGTAAGGAAAATAGGCTAGAATCTATATGTTTATGTTTATGTTATCTTATGTGTTGTGTTATGATATGTTATGAATATGTTATGACTGTGTATGTTTGTAGGCTTGGGCTTATGCCCTTTTTGACTAGCAAGACCCCAAAAAGATTGTGGGCATATGCCTATTTAGCTGGTAGGACCCCACTAATCTCATGGGCATAAGCTTGTTTAGTCTATGGGACCCCAAGTAATAATGGCCATTATAATAAGTGTATTATGTGTTATGATATGTCTTTACGTTATTATGAAATTGATGTGTATGACTATGTGTTAGATTTTTCCTTGCTGGGCATTGGGCTCATTCCTTTCTGTTTATGTGCAGGAAATAAGCTTTAGAGGCGGAAAGATTCGTGACGCTTAGATGATGTGTATCGATGGTGAATGGAGTCAAGGAGCCGAGCGTTATTCGATTCGAGGATGTAGTCTTGTTTATGTTTTTATGGTTTTAAATGTATTTTCCGCATTTTCTATGTAACTCTTTTCACTTAAGTTATTTTTGTTTTAAAGACAATGGGTACCCATATTCTACTTATTTTTTTTTATGAAAGTAACCTTTGTTTCTACAAGATGTACTAGGATCTGAAAGCCTTGTATTGGTGGCCTGGGATGAAGAGGGACGTGACTGAGTATGTGGCAAGGTGCTTGACCTATCAGCAGGTCAAGGTAGAGCATCAGAGGCTAGCAGGGCTATTACACTCTCTAGATATCCTATAGTGGAAGTGGGAGGACATCGCGATGGATTTCGTGGTGGGGTTTCCCAGGATAGTGGACTAGCATGATTCAGTCTGGGTCATCATGGACCGGTATACGAAGTCAACTCACTTTCTACCAGTGAGGATGAATTACACAGTTGACCAGTATGCAGATCTCTATGTAAGAGAGATAGTACGCCTTCATGGGACTCGAAGGTCTATCGTATCAGATAGAGACCCTATCTTTACTTCCAAGTTTTGTGGAAGTTTATAGAGGGCAAAGGGTACACAGCTGAAGTTCAGTACAACTTATCATCCTCAGACCGATGGACAGTCTGAGAAAACTATCTAGATAATGGAGGACATGCTGAGAGCATGTGTATTGGAATTTGAAGGGTCCTGGAGTAAATATTTGCCTCTGATAGAGTTTTCCTATAATAACAGCTACCAGTCGACTACTGGAGTGGCACCTTATGAGATGAGGTATGGTAGGATATGCAGATCACCCATTCACTAAGATGAGATGGGTTATGTAATGACCAAAAATTTCCTAATAAGGCTTAGGACCTTGATTAGCATGCCCGGAGGGCAATAAGTGATTTATTGTTATAATATGTGAACTTGTGTGAATATGTGATTAGTGATGCATGTTTAGGTGAATTAAATATGCATGTGGGCCTCGTTTGATTGCTAGGGTTATGTTTGTAATTCTAGCTCGTTGAGGGCATAAATGTGATAATTGTAATAATTGTGATATACTTGCGATATATCTGTGTTGCATGATCCGAGACAGTCCTAGGGAGCGATTAGCTAGAAAGTCACAATGGGGTCGAAAATCCGACTCGGGGCGAGTCGAGGGGTATTTTGGGTATTGGACGTTCTATGGGGTTATCGGGTTATGGAAATAAATATTTGGAGATATATTTGAAGATAGAATGTTTAGGAGGGAATTTTACCATTTTTCCCTCGGGGACGTTTTTGTTGGGGTTTTATGCCCTAATTAAAACCCAAATTCTTTGTAATCTCATTTTATTATCAATAAAAGAATATAAATCATTTTTTGACTTGGTCAATCACTTTGCTCACATGTTTTATTTTCATGATTATTTGTTTAATATAAACTTCTATTAAATCCCGAGCATATAGCTAATCTTATTTATAGTGACGTAATCACAGTGGAATATAAATATGATTATATGTTCAAAATAAGTTAGTCCTAAGATTAGTCAGTGCACCGGATTTACACTGACTTGCCAATCTACGATATGATCTACTTACACATTACAGTGTTATGTTCTTTCCAGAACATTAGCAAAGTAGATAAGATCGGATGTATTTGTTACATCGGACATGACCGATATTGACAGTTGATAAGATAAGTAAACATACTGTTATTATCTATTCTAGTCATATCATATAGTTGACCATAGGTCAATTCAATCTCGATTCTGAGTGGTTAGTATTCTAACTGATTGTATCACTTGAGTTCTTTGACTTGTTCGTTACCAGCTTACCCTACGGACTAGCCCATACTTACATCTTGGGAACTCGGTAGTATAATTGAATGGGAGTGTTAATCATAGATATGAACATCTATAGCTTCTTATGAAGAAGTGAAACGATGGTTTCCTTTTAGTTTGGTTCAAGGTGATAAATGATAGAGATCTCATTTCAGTAATTAAATTAGTTTACTGAAATATCATTTACAAGGAACTAAGTGTTTTAAGGATAAAATACAATGAGGGGTAAAACGGTATTTTAGTCCTATCTCATTGTAGACCGTCTATAGAGGATTGAGTGACAATTATGGTTGTAACAATGGATAATTAATATCGTATCTATATTTGTTATAGAGCGTTCTATGAATTCAAGAGTGCAATTCCAAGTCTATAGTAGAGTCACGAGGAATTAATAAGTTAGTAAATTTATTTGTTAAATTTATGATAACTTATTGGAGCTTGATTTCATAGGTCCATGGTCCCCATTGTACCTTGGATAAAATCATCTAGATAGTCTCAATTAATTGATTTAGTCATCAATTAGAATTATCAAAGTTGACCAGGTCAATTTTGGATAGTTTCACAGAGTTGTGTAATTTTGAGAAGAAAAGAGAAATTATGGCAGATTTATTAATTAAGATAAATTGGTATCTAAATTAATAAATAAGTTTAAATCAAGGTTCAAATTATAAATAATTAATTTGATAAATGATTTAAATAATTATTTAATTAATTAAATCAATAGAAAATAATACAGGCCTTGATTTTAAGTCCAATGGGCTTATAATCAAATGGGAAATTTCACGGGCCTATAGCCCATGATAATTTTGACCTAGGGCTTCAAAATGGCTGTTATTTTATTGATTTTTTAATTAAATTAAATGACCCAATTGAGTCTATAAAAGGAGTGCTTATAGAGAAGTCAAAACAGGGGTTTTTGATAAGTCAGATTTTCTGATAGTTTTATATTCTCTCTGAACACAAGTCCTTTTCTAAGCCACTTTGTTATTTTCTCTTCTTCTCTCTATATCTATCTCATGTGTTGAGAATTGCCCACACTAGTCTAGGTGGTTCTAAGGATACATTGGAAGATTGTGAAGAAAATAGAAGATCGGTTCAGTTTCTTGATAATACTCTGCGACAGAAAGGATACAAGAGTTAGAGAAACTGAAGGAAGGACTCTTAATTCCGCTGCGTATACTGTAAGTATTCTGTTATTTGTTTCTCTTGAATTCAATTTTAGAAACATGTTTTAGGCTATCTCGTATTAATTTGTTTAATATTAGATATACATGAAAATAAATAAAGATCCTGTATAAGCTTTTTCCAACAACTGGCCTCGGAGCCTTTGGTAATCTTTATTTTCATGCATGAACATGTTTAAAATTGGATTATTTGATATGTTTGAACAATTGGATGGATTTCATGTGTTTTATGAGCATATTGATTTTATGTGAATTTTAGCAATTTTCAGGTTATTTTGTTGTGTTTTCTATGCTATTCATTTTTATACATGCTTTATTTTTGTGTAAAACATGTTCAAAATTAATTAGAAAATGGTTTTAGTTTGAAAAATTGCTCAAAAAAAAAATTTTGGAAAATTTTGCACTGGCTGCCATGCGCGCGCGCACACCGTGCGCACCAGCGCGCGCCCCGCCCACGCACCGCGCGCCCCGTGCGCGCCACCCGCGTGCCCCGCGCGCATGCCCAGCCCCCGCGCGCACGCCCAGCAACCAGCAGTGAACAGTAACCGTACGGGCGGTACTGTTCATTGCGTTTTTTTTTTTTTGAATTTTTTTTTTAGAAAATTAAAATTTGTAGAAATAAATTATTTAAAATCAAAACTAAAAATATCTTTGTTGTTTTATCATTTATTTAAAAAAAAAGATATTTTTGTTTGTTGAGATTTAAATAATTAGATATTTTATACAAATTTAAAATTTAAATTTAAAAATAGACTAACAACTTAATTTTAAATCTTTTAATATATTAAATATTAGAATTATAATATCAGATATTTAAGATATTTTCATTTAAATTCTTGATTTTGTTTTATTAAATCTTTATTTGAAAATATAAATATCTTTTTATTCTATAGTTTTTAATATTTAAATTATTTGAAATTTGAACATTGTTAGTTAGATATTTTTATGGATATTTGAATTTGTTTAACTATTTGAGATATTTTAGGGTTGTTATAACTATTTGTATTTTATTATTTTTAAATGGTTAAAATATTAGATAATAGTTGTAACAACACAAGATATTTTTGGAAAATAGTTAAGATATTGATTTTAAAATTTAAAATTGGTTAAATTTTGAAAAATATCAATTTTTTTTCAGCCAATTAATAAAATATTTTTTTAATAAATGGGATTTAAATTAACTTTGGTTAATTGTTGATAAATCCTATTTAAATTAAATTAATATTTTTTTTTTCAAATTAACCTAAAACCAAGTTGATTGTTGATAAATGAAATTTAAATTAACTATTGTTAATTATTGATCAATTTCATTTAAATTGACTTATTTTTTGTAAAAATTTAATTAATTTGAATTTTTTTGATAAATTCTAGATAATTAATTGTGGTATTTTTTGCAAATGAAATAAATTGTGGTTTTTTTGCATAAATTCATAGAATTGCTCATATAGTAACATGATTAGGCCCATCCAATTATAACATGTCTATTTGCACTATATGTGGTATTTTTGCAATTGGGCTTAGATGCATATAGTGGCCCATATGTTTGTGAGATATATGGTATTTTGCCAAATAAAATATTCATAAAATGATAGGTTTTATTTGGGCCCATTAGAAAATGTAAAGTTTAAATTCCTCTCTTGTGGGTGATTCCACTTGTGAAGGCCCATTTGCTTTGCATGACTATAGTGGGCCTAATCAATTAATAACAATTAAAAAAACGAATGTTTAAATTCCTGTCTTTTGGACCTTGTATTGAAGATAGGGGGCCTTTGTAGTGGGAACGACATACTGGACCCAACCCTCCTCCATACAAGCCCAATTGTTAAGGCCCATTTACCTGAGTTGGACTTAATTGTATAGGTTCATTATATTAGTTAAACCTAAATATTGATTAGCAACAAATTAATTCTAAGTTAATTGAATTTGTTTCAATGTGACACTTTAGAATTAATAAGAAATTATAGGACTTTGGTTTTAAAAAATTTAATCTGTTTAATTTTTTTTGGAAAACCATAGTCATTAATTTTCTAAAAATAAATAATAAAAATACTAATTTTAATTTTATAATGAGCTTATTTTAAGAATTTTATTCGATCTCCACCGTTGGTTTAACATAGTCAATAGCTTAATGGGGCCTCGAGGCGCTTTGATTCGTCCCCCTACGGAAGGTGTTCATTAGTTATTTTGACAAGGTTAGATTTCGAAAGATAGATAATTATAGGTCAAATTCTACTAGACTCACCCCTACGGTGACTACTATGACTAAATCTATGATTATTGAAACCGTGGGTCTAGCTCATAAAATAAGAGATTTTGTTTTCTTATTTTGATCGAATAGTAGGTTGTTAATAATGGTGTCCATTATTAAATGAGTTTACAACTCTATTTAACTAGTGGTATTTTTGACTCTCGCCAACCGGGACAAGGATATCATAGATTAGTTAAAAACCTAAAGAAATAGAGATATGATTGTTTTTGGTATTTTTTCTCATATCTTACATATTTTTGGTATATATTGTGCTATTTCTTGAAATTTGTGTGAATAGAAGTTTTATTGAGCAAATGTGATTGATTTCTATTTTATTGATAATTTGTAGTTTTAAGTTAAGTAGTGTCTGTGTATACTCCCATCCTTTCTCAACTTTCGATGGAGAAACTCACTAGAGAAAACTTCCTTAATTGGAAGCAGAATATCAACATAGAGTTGATTGGTGACAACTCTGAATTCATCATGATTGAGGAATCCCCAGAACGAGCACCGTGTCTGCACGTTAGTGATGGCACCGTCAATGCTCGTGATGGTACCGTAAATGCTTGGATAGCACCGTCTCTGCACGTTCGTGATGGCACCGTAAATTCTCGGATGGCACCGTGTCTGCACGTTCGTGCTCAACTCAACTATGGTCTGACGCAGCTCATGAACGAGCTTCAGATTATTGAACCTGTCATGGGTGGACCTAGTAAGAGGGTGAAAATAAGACTACTGATGTTGCTGCACATCTAGCTAAGGCTGAAGCTAACCAAGCTTCGTCTTCGAAAGCTGGAAACAAGAGGAAATGTGGACAAATAAACAACCCCAAGCCTGCAAAGGCTGCAAAGACGAGTGCACAATCAAGTGCACAGACGCCTAAGGGGGAGAAGGGGCATTGGAAACGAGATTGCCCTAAGTTTCTAGCAGCGAAAAACAAAGCTTCTTGAATCGTGGGAGGAAGTGAATTGCCCACACTAGTCTAGGTGGTTCTAAGGATACATTGGAAGATCGTGAAGAAAATAGAAGATCGGTTCAGTTTCTTGATAATACTCTGCGACAGAAAGGATACAAGAGTTAGAGAAACTGAAGGAAGGACTCTTAATTCCGCTGCGTATACTGTAAGTATTATGTTATTTGTTTCTCTTGAATTCAATTTTAGAAGCATGTTTTAGGCTATCTCGTATTAATTTGTTTAATATTAGATATACATGAAAATAAATAAAGATCATGTATAAGCTTTTTCCAACAGTTTTTGGTACCCCGAGCCTTGAGGTAACCTTAGAGGCTAATTAAAAAAAACCAAAGGAGTACTCAGAAACTTAGAGAAACCGACCCAAAGACACACTCTTCTCTCTCTTTATTTTCACCAAGTCTTAGCAAGGGAAATTTTGGTGAAAACTAATCAAGACTAAGGAATTTCAGCTGGGATTTTGGGAGCTAGAGGTTTGGAGCTTAGAGAACTGATTTGGGGATTCACTTCTGCCCAAGGTAAGCTTTTGAATATGTTGAGTTGTGTTGATTAGTAGTTGGTTTTCTGCTGAAATGTTAGAGTTTTGCATGTGTGTTGGGTTAAGGATCGTTCTTGAGATTTGATGAGGTTCTGAGCTAGTTCTTTGTTAGGTTTTGTTACTAAAAACATAGTAGAGCTTTTGTGATTAAGGGTTTGGATTGTTGGTTGGATTTTGGGGTTAATTGATTGGTTTTTGTGGTAAAAATGGTGAGTTTTTATGGGCTCGAGGGGTCGGGCCGCGGTGCTGTTCTTGCTGAGCCGCGGCCCCTTAGAACATAGGGGCGTCTGGAAATGGAGGCGCGCTGCGTGTAGATTGAAATGAGGCAGGGCCTCGGGTTGAGCTGGGGGCCGCGGCATGAGTTCTTAGGGCCGCGACGCTTAGTGCATTTTTGGGCTTTAAAGAGGTTTTAGGATTGGGAATTCAATAGTTAAGGTTCGGGATGGATTTTATCACCCGGATTGATATAATTCAATGTCCCGGAGACTAGAATTATGACCCAAAGTTATTTAATGGATTAGAACTTGATGGATGGATATTGTTGGTGCGTTGTGACTAGGGTTTCAGCGAGGCTTGGATTAGGGGACTGTGCTCGGGATATCGGTGCCTGGAAAGCTCGGGACACAGGTAAGAAAACAATGGTTCCCATAATGCTTGTGTTGCAGGGCACGACCCTATATGATTGTGTTGCAGGGCTCAACCCTATATGACTGTGTTGCAGGGTGTAGCCCTTTGATTGAATCTATATGTGTTTAAGTATCTATTTAGTTATATTATGTGTACATATAAATGAATGAATGGCAAGAGCTGGGAACGGCGATGGTCGGGAACGGCAAAGGCCGAGAATGGCAAGCGGTCGGGAGCAGTGTTTAGCACGTGAAGTGCGAGTTGCCAAGGCGAGACCTTAAAGGATACTTGGGATATCCTAACGGTGTGGACTGCGAACCCAGGGCCTGGTAAGCACCTGGGACGGCATGGCCATATGTGTTTAGCCTGATGGTGGCTTGTTTATATGTTAAGTGTGTAATATACATATGTTATCTGCCTGTGAGGGTTTTCTTACTGGGCTTCGGCTTACGGGTGCTTTATGGTGCAGGTAAGGGCAAGGGGAAAGTCGACCAACCATGAGTACGGAGAGCATGAAGCGGCGCGTACATGTTTGGCCTGCCTGGCTGCCACGGCCAAGGGTACTTTTGGGAGATGGTTGTACTAAACCTGAATTTTGTCGTTTAGCCGACTCTGATTATGTTTTTTAGTTGTAAATATTTCCAAACAGTATTTTGGGATCCCAAAGGTTAAACACTTTGTAATTTTCAGTAAATGGATATTTTCAAAGTTTATGACTCCTATTATGGTTTATTTACACTTTTGTCTTAAAACCTCCATTAGCGAGTTTAAATGCACGTTTAAAACTCACTTAGTAATGGCTCTAAGGCAGTAGGGCATTAAAACTTGGTATCAGAGCGAACCAAGGTTTATGGTTTCTGGAGAATGACCGAACATGTACGCTCGTTGTCAGTGACAAGCTCGACTCAGGGTTGGTTGGTAATAGTTGACTTATATGCTTGAATATGTGCTTAAATGCCCTGTTTGCCTGTTTATTTCATATAGAGCATGATGAATGAGTTAACATATGCATGATTCCAGGGCATGGCCCGTTGAGTGTTATATGATATTGGTATGTTATGTGGATTGTTGTTCCTGGTTGACTGATGTGGTTGGGAGGTGGTTTTGGATGTTGTTATCATGCCTGATGAGCGGCATCGTTGATTGCAGGCATATTTGTTAAGATGCCTCGACAACCATTGAGACTCCGCGGCAGTAGGGCCGAGGATGACAACCAGGGTCAAGACCCTCCACCTGACCCACAGAATTAGCAACAGATGTTTGCCAAAATGGAAGCAAGATTGCAACGAACAGAGGAGGAACTTCGATAGTTGAGGCAACAGGCCCCTCCACAGGTCACTAGGTTGCCAATTCAGCAGGTTGTGGCGCTAGTGCCGGTTCAACCTGTTGTGGAGAGTAGGTGGGAACCTTTATATGAGAGGTTCAGAAAGCAACATCCTCCCACCTTTGAGGGTGGACCAAACCCACTGCGGGCAGAGCAGTGGATGAACATGATCTCCTCTATTCTATATTTTATGAGGGTTGAGGGGAACGAGAGGGTAGCTTATGCAAGCTACATGTTCAGAGAGGATGCCCGCATCTGGTGGGATGTAGTAGTTCGAAGGCGGAATGTGACAGTTATGACTTAGGAAGATTTCAGGAACATCTTTAATGAAAAATACTACAAGGTTGCAGTCCGAGATGTGAAGGTTGATGAGTTCATCAACCTGACTCAGAACCGGTTGACCGTGATAGAATATGCTCTAAAATTTGACCAATTGGCAAAGTTTGAGCCAGATCTAGTGCCAACAGATGCGGCAAGAAGAGACAGATTTGTACGGGGATTGAATGTTATGATCGCCCGTGATGTGAAGATCACTTTAGACCCGAAGACTACTACCTATGCTCAGGTTGTAGACAAGGCCCTCACCGCTGAGGGGGCCGAGACCAGATTTGGAGAGAGAGTGTTGTTAGGCGCGATGCCAGGAGGATTGTGCCTCCTTTTATTGGATCCAGTCAGGGTGGTGGCTCCAGTGAACAGAAGAGGAAGGCCCCAGATTCCTTTGTTCCTCCCAGTTCGGATAGGAGGGCACGTGGTGCTTCTAGTGGCCGTCAGGGCGGAAGTGACAGCTAGAGGAGTTTTCCAGTGTGTCCCCGGTGCAGAAGACGACATCAGGGTAAGTGCAGGATTAGGGCCTGCTTTGTCTGTGGGAGTGCCAATCATCTGAAGAAGGACTGCCCACAAGTCCAGAAGGAGGAGCCGAAGCAGAGCGACAGTCTCGCTCCAGCCAGGGTGTTTACTTTGACTCAGACTGAGGTGGAGGCTAGCCCCTCAGTTGTGACAGGTCAAATTTCTAATGCTGGTTCTTCTTATACTGCATTGATTGATTCGAGAGCTACCCATTCGTTTGTATCTGCTAGAGTGATAGATCAGCTGGGTAGACCTAGTGCTCTGTATGCTAGGGGTTTTCAGACTTTGTTGTCGACTGGGAACTGTTTGTCTCTAGGAGATGGGTTAGAGCTTTACCAGTAGAGATAGATGGTAGGGAGTTGTCTATTGATCTGTTTGAGCTAGTGATGGATGACTTCGATATGATCCTAGGGATGGATTGGTTATCAAAGTATGGGGCGACGATTAACTGCAAGCGCAGGATGGTGACTTTTGAACCAGAAGGGGAGGTACCCATTGTATTCGTGGGGATAGTTAGTGGATTGCGAGTACCTATGATTTCACCACTGAAGGCTAGAGACCTAATGCAGGGAGGTTGCATAGGATTCCTAGCGAATGTTGTGGATACCTCTAGGGTTGTGTCAGCTGGACTGGGGGAGACCAGATTGGTATGTGAGTTTCCAGATTTATTTCCAGGAGATCTGCCAAGGCTGCCGCCGCAGCGGGAGATTGATTTTGTTATAGAGTTGATACCAGGAGCGGAGCCAGTATCTAGGACACCATACAGAATGGCTCCGGCGGAGTTGAAGGATTTGAAGATTCAGTTGCAGGAGTTACTGCATTTGAGGTTCATCAGACCGAGTTTCTCGCCATGGGGTGCTCCAGTGTTGTTTGTCAAGAAGAAGGATGGATCTCTTAGGATGTGTATTGACTACAGGGAGCTGAACAAGTTGATTGTTAAGAATAAGTATCCACTGCCTAGGATAGACGGTTTGTTTGACCAGCTACAGGGAAGGACAGTGTTTTCCAAGATTGATCTCCAGTCAGGTTACCATCAATTAAGGATCAAGGAGGAGGACATACCAAAGACCGCTTTCCGCACGAGGTATGGACACTATGAATTCCTGGTTATGTCCTTTGGATTAACCAATGCCCCAACAACTTTTATGGACATGATTAATAGGGTTTTCAAGGACTATTTTGACAAGTTTGTGATTGTGTTCATCGATGACATTCTAGTGTACTCTCAGTCGGAGACAGAGCATGAGCAACATCTACGTTTGGTGTTGCAGCGATTGAGGGAGCATAGGTTATATGCTAAGTTCAGTACGTGTGAGTCTTGGTTACCGCAACTTACATTTCTGGGCCATATCGTCAGTAAGGAGGGGATTCTGGTTGACCCAAGTAAGATTGAGGCAGTGAGAGACTGGCCTAGACCGAGCAGTGTTCCTGAAGTGAGGAGTTTTCTGGGATTGGCAGGGTATTATCGGCAGTTTGTTGAGGGGTTCTCCAGGATAGCTACGCCATTGACAGAGTTGACAAAGAAGAAGACAAAGTATGTTTGGACATACAAATGTGAGAACAACTTCAAAGAGTTGAAGCGGCGACTGATCACTGCACCAGTGCTAAGTTTGGTGACAGACAATGAGAAGTTTGTGGTTTATTATGATGCTTCCAGACAGGGTTTAGGGTGTGTGCTAATGCAAGCTGGGAAGGTGATAGCCTACGCATCGAGACAATTAAAGGAGTATGAGCAAAGATATCCCACGCATGATCTAGAATTGGTAGCGGTGGTATTCGCACTTAAGATTTGGAGGCATTATTTGTATGGAGAGAAGTGTGAGATATACACCAACCATAAGAGTTTGAAGTACTTCTTTACTCAGAAGGATCTGAATATGCGCTAGAGACGGTGGCTAGAGTTGGTTAAGGATTATGATTGTGATATCCTATACCATCCTGGGAAGGCTAATGTGGTTGCTGATGCATTGAGTCAGAAAGGCCCAGGACAGTTGTTCAATTCGAGACAGATATTCGATAAGATAGCGGAGGAGATGTCTAGAGCGGGTATAGAGTTGGTGGTTGGTCGGTTAGCCAACATCACTCTTCAGTCTATGCTCCTTGAGAGAATCAAGGAAGCGTAGGAGAATGATTTCCAGTTGAAGGGTCACAGGGAGAACGTCTTAGTCGGAGCGGCTAAGGACTTCTCCATCTCGGAGATGGGGTTACTAAGGACAAGGGTCGGATCTGTGTTTCGATAGATTCTGATATCTGGCGGGAGATCTTAGATGAATTGCATACCACTCCCTATTCCTTACATCCAGGTACGACGAAGATGTACCAAGATCTGAGAGCCTTGTATTGGTGGTCGGGCATGAAGAGGGATGTGGTGAATTATCTGTCCAAGTGCTTAACTTGTCAGCAGGTCAAGGCTGAACATCAGAGGCCAGCAAGGTTGCTGCAGCCTCTAGGGATTCCAGAGTGGAAGTGGGAGGATATCACCATGGACTTTGTGGTTGGTTTGCCGAAGACCGTGGGACAGCATGATTCAGTATGGGTGATTGTGGATAGGTATACCAAGTCCGTCCACTTTTTACCTGTCAGGACAACTTACACCGTGGAATAGTATGCCGAGATATATGTGAAGGAACTTGTTCGACTTCATGGGGCTCCGGGTCGATAGTTTCCGACAGAGACCCCACCTTCACCTCCAAGTTTTGGGAGAATCTGCAGAAGGCTATGGGCACGCAGTTACGGTTTAGTACCGCTTATCATCCTCAAACAGATGGACAGTCTAAGAGGACGATTTAGATATTGGAGGACATGTTGCGAGCATGTGTGCCAGATTTTGGAGGATCTTGGAGTAAATATCTCCCTTTGATTGAGTTCTCGTACAACAACAGTTATCAGGCGACTATCGGAGCGGCTCCGTATGAGATGCTTTATGGGAGAAAGTGTAGATCACATATCCATTGGGATGAGACAGGTGAGAGGGGGTACTTAGGTCCTGAGATGGTTCAGAGGACCAATGAAGCGGTTGAGAAGATTAGGGCTTGAATGCTCGCCTCCCAGAGTCGCCAGAAGAGTTACTCAGACCTAAAACGCAGGAGCGTGGAATTTCAGGTTGATGACCATGTGTTCCTTAAGGTTTCACCTTTGAGGGGAGTGAAACAGTTTGGTGTTCGGGGAAAGTTGAGCCCTAGGTTTGTTGGCCCCTTCGAGATTATGGAATGGGTTGGAGAGGTAGCTTACAGATTGGCGATGCATCCAGGCTTATCGGGGGTTCATGATGTGTTTCACGTGTCCATGCTCCGGAAGTACATATCTGATTCAACGCATGCTCTGAGTTATGAGAATTTGGAGCTGGACTAGGATTTGTCTTACAAGGGGAAGTCGGTCCAGATTCTTGACGGGAAGGACAAAGTCTTGCGGAGCAAGACCATCACTTTGGTGAAAGTGATGTGGAGGAACAACAAGGTCGAGGAGGCAACGTGGGAACTTGAATTAGAGATGCGGGAGCGGTATCCCGAGTTGTTCAGGTAATTTCGAGGATGAAATTTCTGTAAGGATGGGATAGTTGTAATGACCCAAAATTTGCTAATAAGGCTTAGGGCCTTGATTAGCAGGTCTGGAGGGCAATAAGTGATTTATTGTTATAATATGTGAACTTGTGTGAATATGTGATTAGTGATGCATGTTTAGGTGAATTAAATATGCATGTGGGCCCCGTTTGGTTGCTAGGGGCATATTTGTAATTCTAGCCTGTTGAGGGCATAAATGTGATAATTGTAATAATTGTGATATACTTGCGATATATCTATGTTTCAAGATCCGAGACAGTCCTAGGGAGCGATTATCTAGAAAGACACAACAGGGTCGAAAATCCGACTCAGGGCGAGTCGAGGGGTATTTCAGGTATTGGACGTTCTATGGGGTTATCGGGTTATGGAAATAAATATTTGGAGATATATTTGAAGATAGAATGTTTAGGAGGAAATATTGGGGAAACTTACCATTTTGCCATCGGGGACGTTTTTGGTACCCCGAACCTTGAGGTAACCTTAGAGGCTAAGTAAATAAAACAAAAAAAAAAACCAAAGGAGTACTCAGAAACTTAGAGAAACCGACCCAAAGACACACTCTTCTCTCTCTTTATTTTCTCCAAGTCTTAGCAAGGGAAATTTTGGTGAAAACTAATCAAGACTAAGGAATTTCAGCTGGGATTTTGGGAGCTAGAGGTTTGGAGCTTAGAGAACTGATTTGGGGATTCACTTCTGCCCAAGGTAAGCTTTTTAATATGTTGAGTTGTGTTGATTAGTAGCTGGTTTTCTGCTGAAATGTTTGAGTTTTGCATGTGTGTTGGGTGAAGGATTGTTCTTGAGATTTGATGAGGTTCTGAGCTAGTTCTTTGTTAGGTTTTGTTACTGAAAAACATAGTAAAGCTTCTGTGATTAAGGGTTTGGATTGTTGGTTGGATTTTGGGGTTAATTGATTGGTTTTTGTGGTAAAAATGGTGAGTTTTTATGGGCTCGAGGGGTCGGGCCGCAGTGCTGTTCTTGCTGAGCCGCGGCCCCTTAGAACATAGGGCCGTCTGGAAATGGAGGCGCGTCGCGCCGCCCTTCAGGAAGGGCCGCAGTGGTTGTAGGCTGAAATGAGGCAGGGCCTCGGGTTGAACTTGTAACGACCCGGATTTTCAAGACTCAATAATGCGGAAATATAAATGTTTTCATTTAACAAAATGTCTCAAAAACCCATAGAAAAAAAAACTTTTTAAAAAGTCATATGGCCATACTTAACATTTAGTTACAAACATGTTTTATAAAGATTAGAGTGAGCCTAGTTTAGGAAAATTACACAACATTTCCAAAAATAAAAAGGCTTCCCAAAAGGTCGGTCCACATGTACATTTGCAAGGAAGACTCCAGCGCTCATTGCTCGGCCTTGCCCTTGCTCTTACCTACAACATGAAACAACTAGGTAAGCGAAAACGCTTAGTAAGATCAACTTTCAAACAAAGCATGTAGAGAATTAGGGTTTCGGACCCATCCGGACCCTACACAATCAATTTTAAGAACGCTAAAGCGTCCTGGCAAACTTATGGTCATGCCTGATAACCAAGGATAAATTAATTCATATCTAGATAAAAATCCTGCACTCAGAAAATCCCAGAACAAGCAGATATATTATATCACAACTATATCTTATCAACAAATATATCCCTGCACTCAGAAAATCCCAGAGCAAGCAGATATATTATATCACAACTATAATTCGAGACCAACGCTCGACAATTTCCAACAATTCAGACGTAACGCGCCCTCCAACATAATTGCTAATCTATAAAAGAGAACCGAGTCTCCACACTAAGATCTAGCCAATAAATATTCTCATCAAGGGTAACTATCGTGTTACCTAGGGCATCGCTACTTATCCAAGAGCGTAATCTAATTTACATGGTTTTACGGAGACTTCTATGTTAATCAGTGGTGCTGGTGAGCAGCTGCCCCTAGGGTGTTCAACCTCACTCTATCTTGGCAACCCCTAGTATCTCTAGGCACTCTCACGGAATGGCCAATATTCACGGCTGCTATCCGGGAATAACTTATCAGAGCACTTGCTCGGATTCTAACCGTCCAATGATTAAGTAAGCATGAGGGCCCCTAGGTCCCATTTATCTTGGCGCCCCTAGGTTTAACCAGCTTATCCTCATCTCATGGCCACTCGTCGCGGTAATGAACCGGACATAAATAAAATCAAGCAGTGTGACGGGGATCAACCGTCTAGGATATGACGGACTTCTACCGTTCATATTTTCTAAATCAGCACTCACTAGACTAACGTCTCTAAGCAACTTTCTATGACAGCCTATATATGTGCATGTATCCCTATACTAACATACAAGACAATAATCATTTCATGTTGCAGCCATACAATATAAGTTGACTTACTTGGAGTCCTTAGCGCTCAGCAAGTTTTCACCCTCCAACGTTCAGTCCAGTTACGCTTAGCCAATACTGTAGTTATCCATATAGTATACTCGGATTAATTATGGCACTAATAATTCATTATTATTATTTTGGGCAGTTTGGTCATTTTAATAAAAGTCATTTGTAAGGATTTATAATCCTTATTTGGTTTTAAATCTATTAAGGAAAGTTATACAAAATATTCGAGACTAAACCCTAAGTCTCGGGGAGACCTATCCTAAGGTCTCGATACCTAGGCTCGGGTATCACAATGGTATTTCCCACAATCCGCTAAAAATCTTATTCTTTCAAGGTATCGCCATTAACCCGCACTTTCGACTAGTCGGTTAAAATATGTAAGATTTTAGCCGGTATTATATCCAGAAAATACAAATAAATTCCTTAATTATTTTTAAAGAAAATAAACTCTTTAAATTTTCCTTTTATTTTTCTTTAAGGTTTTAATATCTAAAAACCGTTTTAAGAAAATTGCCTAATTTGTCTTAATTAGGAAAACCGTTATAAATTTCTCATCTTGACTAATTAATTTTCCAAAAGCAATTAATCAATTTTTACTTACTAGGAAAATAATTTATTTAATTATTTTCTCAAAATATAGGGTTTTAAACCCTCTTTTAATTTATTAACTATTAATAAATTAAATCTCTTATTTTTAGAAAGAATAAAAACTCTTTAATAAAAATAATTCATTTAAACTCAAAGGGATAATTTTAGTGAAAATATGATTTCAAGACTTACCAATTTATATCTTGAAATAAGCAAAATTTTACTTTTTACCTTATGTTCCAAAATCTCATTTTTACACTAAGTGTGAAAAATCTAATTTTCACATTTTTAACTACATACTTCGTTAGTTCATAACTTGAAATTTACTTACCCAATTGTTTCCAAAATTTCCCAATTCCATTTTTGTTATGCCATTTAGGTCTTTGTAAAATCTTAGGTCAAAATGAGCATTTTTGATTGGTGAAATCATTTTCCAACAATGAGGTAAAAATGACCTTATTTTCAAGTCCTTATTTTTTTCCAAACTTTGACAGTTAATAACTTTCAAACCGTTTAATATTTTCTTACCAAATTTTACAGTGGACTAATAGGTTATGCCAGAAATATGTCCACAAAATTTTAGAAAAAAATGGGTTCATTTGCCCTATACAGTGGCTGTCCAAATTTGGTTCCGAAAATAAGAATACGAAAAAACAGTTTTTTACCTAAACTTTGAAATATCATAACTTACTCATTTCTAAACATTTTTTAGTGTTTCAAAAGCTCAATTTTATGTACTCAATCTCAACAACATCACAGTACAATTTAATTTTACAAAAACAATATACAGTGGCTGCTTGACCCCTTGGAAGTCACAGCTTAAAACATGTTTTGTTTTAGGGTATCCTACAAAACCCTTGGGGGTTTTGGTTCCCATTTTCAAAAATCAATACACATGCATCATAAAAATTATTAAACAACTACCATAACCTTATTACATCATCAACAAGAAACTCTAAGCATTAGATATACAAAATAATGCTTAAAACTAAAAACCCTACAACAAACTCATCAAAAGTAAACTTTTTACCTCTTTGGTGTTCTTGCTTAAGGTTTGGACCTTCCTATAAGCTTTGACTCCTTCAAAACCTTTCAAAAACCCTAACAAACTTCCCCCAACAACATAGTCAATTAGCTATTTGAAACTCTATGCTTAAAACTTTACAAAAACCTAGATTAGTGAAAGTTTACCTTAGGGAAAATACTTCCTAGACCAAGACTTAGCCTCAAAGTTTCCTTGGTGTTCTTGGGCTTGAAAAATGGAGAGAACACTTTGAAAGGTCTTAAAAAATCAGATGAGTGAATGATAGAGGGTGGTGTGGTCGGTTGGGGAGGGATGGAAGAGTTATATACTATCTAATTTATCTCAAAAACACTCAAGTGTTTTCCTCCCACTTGCCCACTTGACTTGACTTAGTTAAAATGAAATTTTATCTTTATTAAGTTGGGTTCACACCACCTAAACACCACATGGCCGGCCAACCCTTTGCCATATATGATCATTTCATTTTTTTTTTTTTTTAATAAAGGTTAATAAAGGTTTCATAAGAAGACAAGTCCAAATTGGCTTTTGACACCTTTTTCACTTTTATTAAGTTTTAATCACCAAACTTAACATTAATTAATTAAATTAAATGTCTCTCACATTTAATTTAATTAATCACATAATAAAATTTAACTTAAGGTCCATTCATGGAATAAAATTCCCCATTTCGGTAAAATTAGGCATTTAACACAAAATGCCCTAAAATTTCCATTTTCTTTTAGGTTTATTATTTTTTACCAAACTTTAACTTTTATGAATGTATTTTATGCCCAAAATATAATTTCCATGATTTTTCATTTTATTTTCCGAGATTTTTTACCCGATCAGGATTTTTGTGTCGGTCCAGGACCGAAAGTCTTATCTTGACTTTTAAAATCACAAAATTCATATTTTGGCTAGCAATAACTCATGGAATACTTACAAACAAAATATAATATTATTTAAAATAATATTCTTAACCCGGGGGAAAAATCCCGACCCGAGTCGTTTAAAGGTACCCAAAAACGTAGGACGTTACAGAGCTGGGGCCGCGGCATGAGTTCTTAGGCCCGCGGCGCTTAGTGCATTTTTGGGCTTTAAAGAGGTTTTAGGCTCGAGAATTCAATAGTTAAGGTTCAGGATGGATTTTATCACCCGGATTGATAGAATTCAATGTCTCGGAGACTAGAATTATGACCCAAAGTTATTTAATGGATTAGAACTTGATGGATGGATATTGTTGGTGCGTTGTGACTAGGGTTTCAGCGAGGCTTGGATTAGGGGACTGTGCTCGGGATATCGGTGCCTGGAAAGCTCGGGACACAGGTAAGAAAACTACGGTTCCCATAAAGCTTGTGTTGTAGGGCACGACCCTATATGATTGTGTTGCAGGGCTCGGCCCTATATGACTGTGTTGCAGGGCATAGCCCTTTGATTGAATTTATATGTGTTTAAGTATCTGTTTAGTTATATTATGTGTACATATAAATGAATGAACGGCGACGGCCGGGAACGGCGACGGCTGGGAACGGCGACGGCCGGGAACGGCGACAGCCGGGAACGGCGACAGCCGGGAACGGCGAAGGCCGAGAATGGAAAAGGGCCGAGAGCAGCGTTTAGTACGCGGAGTGCGAGTTGCCAGGGCGAGACCCTAAAGGATACCTGGGATATCCTCACGGTGTGGACTGCGAACCTAGGGCCTGGTAAGTGCCTGGGACGGCATGGTCATATGTGTTTAGCCTGATGGTGGCTTGTTTATATGTTAAGTGTGTAATATACATATGTTATCTGCCTGTGAGGGTTTTCTTACTGGGCTTCGGCTTACGGGTGCTTTATGGTGCAGGTAAGGGCAAGGGGAAAGTCGACCAACCATGAGTACGGAGAGCATGAAGCGGCGCGTACATGTTTGGCCTGCCTGGCTGCCACGGCCAAGGGTACTTTTGGGAGATGGTTGTACTAAACCTGAATTTTGTCGTTTAGCCGACTCTGATTATGTTTTTTAGTTGTAAATATTTCCAAACAGTATTTTGGGATCCCAAAGGTTAAACACTTTGTAATTTTCAGTAAATGGATATTTTCAAAGTTTATGACTCCGATTATGGTTTATTTACACTTTTGTCTTAAAACCTCAATTAGTGAGTTTAAATGCACGTTTAAAACTCACTTAGTAACGGCTCTAAGGCAGTAGGGCATTACAGGTTAGAGGAAATATTTGGGTCCTAAAGCAGTCCAGAGGACCACTAAGGCTATTGAAAAGATCAGAGCTTGGATGTTGGCTTCTCAGAGTAGACAGAAGAGCTACATTGATCCCAAGCGTAGAGATGCAGAGTTCCATGCTGGGGACTATGTCTTCCTCCGCGTTTCACCACTGAGAGGGGGTGAAGTGGTTTGGGAAGAAGGGTAAGCTGAGCCCTAGGTTGGTTGGACCATTTGAGATCCTGGAGAGGATCGGCCAGGTGGCCTATAGGTTGGCCTTACCCCCGCCACTGTCTAGTGGGCACAACATATTTCATTTCCATGTTGAGGAAGTATGTGTCTGATGAAACTCATGTGTTGAGCTATGAGGATCTCGAACTGGAGACATATTTATCCTATGAGGAGCAATCAGTTAAGATTTTAGATAGGAAGGACAAGGTCCTGAGGAACAAGACTATACCTTTTGTTAAGGTATTATGGAGGAACAGCAAGGTCGAGGAAGCAACCTGGGAGCTGGAGTCAGACATGCAGAATAAGTATTCTAAGTTGTTCAGGAAAAAATTTGAGGACAAAATTCCTGTACGGAGGAGATAGTTGTAACGTCCAAAATTACCTAATAAGGCTTAGGGTCTTGATTAGGGGAGCAGGATGGAAAATTATGGAAATTATGTGATTTAAATATGAAATGTGTGTTTATATGATATATATATATATATATTTATGTGTGTGTATCATTATATGATTACGTGAGTTATATGGTAATATGACTAGATATGCATGTTTAGGTGTATTAAATATGCATGTGGGCCCGCTTCTTATTAGAAGGACAATTTTTGGTAATTTTGCCTGTTGCAAGTATTTTTGGAATATATGTGATATGTAACGACCCAAATTTGCTAATAAGGCTTAGGGCCTTGATTAGTGTGCCTGGAGGGCAATAAGTGAATTACTGCTTTAATATATGAATTTATGTGAATATGTGATAGAGATGCATGTTTAGTTGAATTAAATATGAATGTTGGCCCCGTTTGGATATTAGGGGTATGTTTGTGATTTTAGCCCGTTGAGGGTATAAATGTGGTAAATAATATATGTATGTGATATATCTGTGTAGCACGATCCGAGACAGTTCTAGGGAGCAGTTAGCCGGAAAGTCACAACGGGGTTAAGAATCCGACTCAAGGCGAGTCGAGGGGTATTGCGGGTACTAGGTGTCTTATGGGGTTATTGGGTTATAGAAATAAATATTTGGAGATATATTTGAGGTTAGAATGTCTAGGAAGGAATACTGGGGAAATTTACCATTTTGCCCTCTGGGACGTTTTGGTACCCCGAGCCTTGAGGTAACCATATAAGCTTAAGTTGAATAAAACAAAACAAAGGAAATATTGGGAAACTTGGAGAAACTGACTTTAGCTTCTGCCATTCACTCTCTTTATTCTCAAAACCACACTAAGGGGGAAAGCTTGAGGAAATGAGCTAGGAAAATTCAGAGCTTCAAGCAGGGACTTTGGAGAATTGAAGCTTGGAACTTAGAGAATCTACACAGAAACATAATTCATCAAGGTAAGCTCCTAATATGTTGAACTGTGTTAATTTGCAGCTGGTTTTAAGGTTGAAAATTAGAGTTTTGCATGTTGGAGGGATGAGGATTCAACTTTGATTTTTATAAGGTTTTGGCTTGAGTTTTTGTTGGGTTTTGCTGTTGAATCTATGGTATAACCATTATGATAATTAGTTAGGGTTGTTGGTTTGATTTTGGGGAATAATTGGATTGATTGTTGAGGTGAAAATGGTTTTTATTCTGGGCACGAAGGATTGGGTCGCGGCTCTGTTCTTGAGTGTTGCGGCCCTATGAAGCTGAGGAGCCAGGGAGGCTCTACCTCTGGGGAGCGTCGCGGCGCCATAGGGCAGGGTCGCGACTCAAATGGGCATCAAAGAGGTTTTAGCCTCTGTTTTTGGGGCGGGTCGCGGCTCAAAAGGGAAATCTTGGCTGAATGGAGGTTTTAAGCGCGGGAACCTAACCTAGGGTGCTCGGGATCGACTCCACCACCGTGTTTGGTGGAATTCGATGTCCCGGAAGCTAGAATTATATCTGGAAACCGTTACTCGAATATTAATGGAATCCTTTATCATGCATTGTGACTAGGTTTTCTTCTAGGCTCGGGATAGAGGATTGTGCTCGTGATCGCGGTGCTTGGGAAGCTCGGGTTACAGGTAAGAAAACCACTGTTCCCATAGAGCTTGTGTGCAGGGCTGAGCCCTATGTGAATGTGTTGCAGGGCATAGCCCTTTGATTGAATTTGTTCAAGTTTTGCATTTTCTTTATTATGCTATGGTTGCATATGTGTAAATGTTCGACAAGAGCCGGGAACGGTGCAGGCCGAGGTCGGCAAGGCCGGGAACGGCGTTAGGCACGTGGAGTGCAAGGCCAAGTGCAGCAAGGGGCCGGGAGCAGCGTTGAGCACGTGGAGTGCGAGTTGCCAGGGCGAGACCCTAAAGGATACCTGGGATATCCTCACGGTGTGGACCACAAATTCAGGGCCTGGTAAAGCGCCTGGGATGGCTTGGGTGTATGTGTTTAGCTTAATGATGGCCTATTTATATGCTAAGTGTTTGATGTGCATATGTTGTCTGCTTGTGAGGGTTTTCTTGCTGGGCTTCGGCTCACAGGTGCTCTGTGGTGCAGGTAAGGGCAAGGAGAAAGTCAACCGACCATGAGTATGGAGAACGTGAGGCGGCGCGTACATGTCTGGTCTACCTGGCTGCCACGGCCAGGGGTATTTTTGGGAATTGTTTATAAAGAACCCTATTTTGTCGTCTAGTCAACTATAAGTATATTCTGAGTTGTAAATATTTATAAACAGTATTTTGGGATCCCAAATGTTAAATGTTTTATGATTTTCAGTAAATTGAATTATTTTCAAAGTTTATATCTCTGATTATGATTTAATTACACGTTTACCTTAAAACATCGATTAGCGAGTTAAATGCACGTTTTAAACTCATGTTTACCTTAAAACCTTGGGTTTGGGTGGTGTAAACATCAATAGGACACCCTAATATGTGCATAGTAGTACTAAGTAGGTAGGGTTTCATTGTACATACAGCTGGACATTATGAAAAGCAAGCAATGGACAAAAAAAGTAGGTGAACTATATTCCCTTTCACCCATGTTTTCAACAAGTAAATTTTTTTCTCTTTCCCTCCAATAACGTGACCCACTTTTTGACCTACATTCCAATAACGTGACCCACTTTTTTTACCCACTTGGGTTTAGCTAAATATATTTATATATTATAAGTGTGGGTGTTTCAATTTAGGATTGATCAACTCTGAAAATTAACATTTACTTTCAATCCTAAAATATTGAATGAAGAATATGCGTTAAAGCATAATATATTTGTAGTGATGAACATGAAAAAATAATTATAATATCAAATATTGTATAATATTATATGCTCATAATACAAAATTTACAGCTACTAATCTCACTTATTATATTACAGATAAATCATATCATATTTTTATTACTGACCTCATTTATTAAAGTGTTTGTTTTTTAAAAACAATTAAAAAAACCTAACTAATAAAAAATATTTAACTTTGAAATATCAATGTATTAATTTTTAAAATTAAAGTTTTGTTTGTATATTAATTGTTGACATTACATTTGTTTACCTAAAATGTTTGCATGATGACATGGCACGGTTGAGGCACACATGGATAGCACGTGACTATTTACTGATGAAGACCTGGTCGACTAACGACCAGGAGATCAAGCAGAAATTGAGCTACTCGATAGGCGCAAGGAATATGTTGAGCAGCAGGGAAGCCGATGTACTGACATATGTGACCAAATCTGCTCGTAGGACCGAGGCCAGTATTCAAGGACGATTATGAGATAGATATTTCGAGGATATTTGATTCTCTTTATATGTAAATATCATTATTTATGTTATTATTTAAATATACTTGTAGCACGAGTTAAGGATGGCCACAAGCCCATATGTACATCCTTAAGCCTATAAATAGGGCTCATGGGATTCATTTAGGGGATACACAATAATTTGTATTCAGAGAGAACAAGTGCTTTTATATACGATCTTTGTATTCCACTTTGGAGCTTGTGAAATTTAGTGAACCCTAGTTCATTGATCACAGGTTTCAGAGTTTACATCAATAAAATCACTTAGTGGACATAGGTTATTACCAATCTCTGGGGCTGAACCACTATAAAATCTTTGTGTCTTTTTAGTTCTTGAAATCAGCTCTATCATTTTTATTATTTTTTGTGACTCTGTTCGTTGACTAAATCGAGGGTCAACATTTTGGTGCTTTCGTTGAGAGTCAAACTCAAGACCTCAAGAACTTAAGAACTTCAAGATAACATTGGCGAAGAACTCCAGGAGAGTGGGTCAAACTGGACAGACATCTGAAAGTGTACCAAATCCACCTCATCCACAAGGTGCTTTCGTTTGATGAGCTTGGTTTATGTGTTTGATTGGGCTGAATATTATTGTTAAGCTTGTTGCTTATGTCCTGTTGTTGATTGGATTTATTGATTTAAGTTTACTGTTTATATATTGTTGCTCAGTTGTTCATGTTGATTTAAGTTTTCTTGCTGAGCCTTGGCTCTCGAGTGCTATGTGGTGCAGGTAAGGGCACAAAAAAGTCAGACCAGCCATGAGTTGGAGAGTTTTAGGGGTGGTGTGTACATATGCAGCATACTCGACCACTACAGCCAAGGTAGCCTACGAGGAACTAGGGTTGAACCCTGTTTTGCTGCTTAGGAGGGCCAACTTGCATTCCATTTGTCTTTTAACAGTCTGTAACCATTTTTGGGATCCCGGGTATAAACTTAATATTTTTAATGAAAAATAATCGCTTTGTTGACCAAACTTTTTAATACCTAGCATTGACTTAGTCTTTAATTACACATTTAAGTCCAAATGACTCGCTTAGCGAGTTGATCACTATTTTAAACACACAGTGTAACGATCTTGGCTAATCAGGGTGTTACAACTTGGTATCAGAGAGGTCTAGGTTTAAGGGTTCCTGAAGACTGGCTGGGCGTGTACACTCACCGCTAAAGATAAGCTCAACTCACGGTTTGGTATCTAATGACATGATTATGTTGTTAATTATTTAAATTGAACCAATGTGCCTTAACTGTATGCTAGAATAGAGAGCATGATGTGTATGGGCGTATTTGGTGGAAATAGGACTTGATGATTAATGCATGAACATTATAGATTTGTGTTTTGATATGCATATTATATGTGTGGCTATTATGTTGTTTGCCCTGCTCGTGGGATAATTCTGGATATGAATAGCAGGGCTGAGAAGTTAAGTCATTAACTGCGGACATATTTTGAAATTATGTATCCAAGGCAGTCAATTGGACTAGGCATTGTTAGTATGGGAGTTGCAGATGATAGTCGGGGACAGAACCCCTCACTTGCCCCTGGGATTGGCAACAGATATTTGCTAGCATGCAAGCAAGACTGCAAAATCAGGAGGAGGAGATTAAATGGTTGAGAGAGCGGGTTCCGTCAGGGAACACTACTTCGTATGTTTGGACAACAATGGCACCAGTTTCGATTCAACCTGAGGGTGGAAACATATGAGAATTATCGTATGAAAGATTCCAGAAGCATTATCCTCTAGTTTTGTTTAGGGAGGTTTGGATCCGTGTAGAGCTCAATAGTGGATGGACATGATTAGTTCCACCTTTAATTATATGGGAGCAGCAGGCAATGATAGAATGGTTTGGGCCAAGTATATGCTGTGGGAGGATGCCCGCACGTGGTGGGAAGTGGTATCCCAAACCCGGAATGTTGTCATGATGGGTTGGGAGGAATTCAGACAATTGTTCAACGAAAGATACTACGGTGACGTAGTTCGAACTGCGAAGACATATGAGTTTATGAACTCGGTCCAGGGTGGTAAGACAATGACAAGGTATGTCAATGAATTTGATGGGTTGATCATATTCGCTTTTGATTTGATACCAATAGTTGTGGGCCGGAATGAGCGATTCATTCGAGGATCGAACTCTGGAATGCCCCCGAGTGTTAGGATCGCTTCAGTACATGAGATTTCTACCTACACTCGGGTAGTATGGAGGGCCCTTGTTATAGAGGACACAAGAGATGAGACATGGAGTAAGAGTGTCGTAGGGCAGAAATGTCAGGCAATGGTATCCCGACTTATGGGATCGTGAAAGGGGCGGAGGCCCAGTAACCAAAAAAGAAAGACCCATGATAGTTTTACTACTCCTAGTCCTGACAGGAGGGGTCATAGTATTCAGGGCGGCAATGAGGTCTGGAGAAGTTATCCAGTATGCGCCAGGTGCAGAATACACCATCTGGGAGGTTGTTGAGCGAAGGCATGTTCTTTTATGTGGAATAACGGGGCATGTCAGGAAGGATTGCCCGAAATCGAAGACGAAAGAACCAAGGAGTACAGATTACTCGACCCCAGTTCGAGTGTCCGCCTTGATACAGTTAGAGCCCGAGGCTAATCCCTCGGAGGTGACCAGTTGGTTTTCTAGTTCTTGTTTTTTTTAATAAATTGAGCTGGTTAAGTTTGGTACTCCGTACCTCTTAGAAGAGACATAGATAAGAGGCACATACTAAATGATTATTACGACATGGGGCTTGAGATTTTAGTGTCTACCGAGAAAATTGGTAACTTCCAGGAGAAGGGTTAGAGTACTATTGGTAGATAGTTGATAGTAGAATTGACTATGTTCGTCATATGAGGATTTTGATATGATCCTGAGTATGGATTAGTCTGCCAAATAAGAGACAACCATGGATTGTAATGATGGTGACTTCTGGGTTTAAAAGGAAAAGACTCAGTTGCGCCTACGCGATGCCTATATGTTGTGGTAGGTACCACTAGGGATATATCAGTTAGACCGGGTGAAAACTGGATCGGCAGTAAGGTTTTAGATGGGTGCACAAGGAATTGTTGGGATCGTTGTTGCGTTAAGGAATTCAATATGCTACGAGATTAAGGAAGGGATAGAACCAGAATCAGGGACATCATGAAGAACGACATTAGCTAAGCAGAAAGAATTAAAGGTTCAGTTAAAGAAGTATTTGATTTGAGGGCTGATCAGACGGAGCATCTCATCGTGGGACACGTCAACACTGTTTGCCAAGAATGAAGGATTCAATAGCCCAGTTTCCAGATAGGACAATGCTTTCAAGAATTGACCCTCGATCTGGTTATTACCAGCTCAGGATCAAGGAAAGAGACATTTCAAGAATTACTTCTTGCACTAATTAGGATGTGATGGATTATCAGTGAAGGTTCTTAACTGACCAATGCTTCAACGGCCCAGGTAAGTTCGACAAACAGAGAGTACGGGAATAGTATGGACAAGTCGTATTCAGATTGATTAAGGATGTTTTGGACTACTCCTTATTAGAAGCATAACGCGAATAATCACTTCACTGATAGTACCAAGGCTAAGGAAGCAGGGTTATAGGTAAGGTTCCAGAAGGGATAAGTTCTGATTTCTCCAGAGGATATTCAAGGTCACGTTATGGGAAGTGATGGGATCATGTATGAGGTAATTAAGATAGAAACGGTAAGGAAATTTCTAAAGGAACACCTTAGGGGTGAGAAGTACAGTGATACCAGTAAGACACATCAGCTACTACTTGAAGCATCTTCGAGGACAACCATACCTTGATTGATGTAACATAAGAACCTAAAGTTTGTCTGAATGGATAGTCGCATAATCGCGTACCAAGTTTTCAGAAGATAGAATAAAGATTGGTTAGCATGTCATGGTATTATAATATGTATGTGATTGACTGATACAGGAGGACGGCATGATGGACAATGTCCTTGCTTAAACACATGAGATTATAGTGTGATGCGTCAAAGACTAGGGTGTGCCCGTGTACAGACTGAAAAGGGGCGTTAAGTTAACAGTAATGTCAGATAACCACGGTTAGAGTGCGGTGACGACACCTATGGAATAGAAGTGTGTGCACTAGTATAAAGAATTAAAGTGTTTTGTCACCCATAGAGGAATGACCATGAGACAAAGGCACTAGTGTGAACTAGTGAAGGACCCACATTAGAATCCTTATTAATTAGAGAAAACTAATGTGGAGGCTAACACCTTGAGTGGGAAAAGTTTGTGCCAGTGGTATGATTCGCCACGGATTACAGTAAAGTCAGAGGAGGTGACAACCGGGATTAAAATAGAATCTGCAGTTGATAGTTGGCAGATATACCTCTAAACAATCAGAAGATCTTGTAGGAATGGCTAAGAATCCTACTATTTTAGCATGAATAGGTTAGGATATGAGGATCAGATGAGTGATCTGATGGAAGCTGGCATTGAGGTGGAGATTATGGATGAGTCTTGTACTACCTCCTGATAATTATTGTATCCAGAAAGTTTGAATGGGTATTAGGACCTAAATTTGTATTCCGGGAGGCGTACTGCCTAATTCGTCTAGCAAGTGGGAAATGATAATCAGAAGCCAGAAAGGCTATTATGACTCTAGGATATCCTAGAGTTAGTACGGAGGGATATAGTTGTGGACCGTAAGGGTGGAGTACATTAAATTATAGGTAAGATGAATGGATACGAAAAGTTTTGACTCAACAGATTGGGTTAGTACACTTTCGTGTGAACGAGTATCACAAGAATGCGTATGAGCGAAGGGAAACTACATGTCTCCGTGGGACACCAAAGTCAATAGTGTTGGACTGAGACCATTTATTTCCCAAGTTCTGGAAGAAGAAAAAAAAGGTTGTAGAGGGCAATGAGTATAAGGTTGGGATTTTGAATTATCGATTACCTTCGGATAGACTGACAATCTGAAGGAATGACTTAGACTTTAAGAATTTTACCTCAAATGTGTAAGTTTTTGGAGACATTGAGATAAGTGCGGTCCATTGATTGAATGGTCATAGTGATGAATGTCAGTCAACGGCTAAGGTGACTCTTAATAAGATACAGTGAGAAAAGGAACGAGAAATACTCGTTCCAAATAATAAAATAAGGGACAAGAAGTATTGTGGTTCAGAATTAGTTCGAAGGACCAATGAAGTTATTAGTATTGTTGGGGCAGGAGTGTCTGCTTATTTGAAAGGACATAAGAGTTCGCAAATTTCAATATGAGAACGTGGAGTTCTAAACTGGAGACATCGTACTTCTCCGAGTATTGTGGACTAGAAAGATTAAGACATTTTGGGAAAGAAAAATGAGTTTTGACTCTAGATTTGATAGACTTTCAAGATCCTACTAAGGACTAGGCCAGGGACTTACATATTAGCCTTACCCCAGTAGAACATCAAGCAAAATTTTGAAAAAATTTCAAATAATTTCCAGTGCCAAAAACAAAATTCAAAACAAGACATAAAAAAACAAACAATCGCGTGTTTGAACCCTGCTTTGACATTATAAATTATTTAAAATTTCTTGAAATTTTACCAACTACAACATACACGTCATAAAAAAAATATGAAATTCTCTAACCATCCATGGGCAGCAAGGGTCAAATTGTGCTTGGCGTGTTCTTAAATAATTCAATATTATGATGCATACAGCCCATTTAATTTTATCCCTAAAATCAAAGCTCCAACTTCTCCAAAGGCAAGATAGAGTAGTAGGCTTGCAAGAATTGAACAAATTGACATAATATCTCAACGACATCAGGAAGATATATAAATTTGAAAACACAACACATAGTACTCAGTTGCAAGAAAACAGATCCATTTATACAGCTATATAAGTTGTTACTATTGCTGTTTATAATGAACCAAACAAACACATTGCACAATCCAAAGACATCATATAGAGACAGCAAATGAAAGGCAGAAAACGCTTAAACAACAGATGTATATATATACTAATATATCATTAGATAGCTGCAGCTCCAAACCAACGCGCATCCATTTCACCAACCAACTTGTGCATAGCTGAAAGGTTAGAATGACACTCGAGTAAAAACAAAAAAAAAAAAAGTGATCTCCCAGCATGTTGTCCTCTTTTTCTTTCATCGAAGAAGATTTTGCTTTTGCTACAAAACAATTCCAAAATAGAAATCATATGGCCTGACAGCCAATGTAATTGCAGCTATCAGACTTTGCTTGTAGTAAAAATCTTCCCTAAAAATACACCCAACATTGCAACTCTACTTTCTAGTTGCTTCAACCTTTCCCTTTATCAATTATCTGAATTCTCAAGGCTTTATTCATTCCATGTAGAACAGGCAGTCATGAAACCTCTTTTTTTTTCTTTTCTTTTTTTTCTCGCCACTTTTTACGTAAACAGAACATGTCATCTCTTTACCACAGCTGCCAAGACATGTTGAGTTTACAAATATTGTGCCTTTTGACTGACGGCGGTCCTTGTATATACGCTACTGCTAAAGAAGCTTTAGGTCAAAGGATTCGACCGCTTAAACTTGGGAACAGTTAGAAGCCCCATATGCAGGTAATACTATCTAAAATAGGTGGCCTCATAACTGCAACAGAGAACTGAGATTGAATGCAATAGGAGACCACCAGGGTAGGGTTCTAATTCTATAGATCCACCCTACAGCTAACTTTGCAAATAAAAGTGGGGAAAAAACTAAAACTAAAAGTACACAGATAAATCCTAGTTCAACTTACTTGATTCATGATCTAATAGTTGCCTTCCTTGTAACCTTTCCTGATATTGTCAATAGTTTTAGTTTTTTCTTTCAAAGGCAACTCATAATTCTCGAGGTGGAAAATAAAAGATATATGCTCTTGCGGCTGAAGCTAGATTAAAACCATTTCTTCATCATCAAAATAAGCTCTTGATTTAATCAAGCACCAGTTTCCGTAACTATATCAGATTTCGTCTCTGCAAGGGCAATTGTAATAGGTTGCCATCCTGAGTGGTGATGATTAATCCATTTCTTCACACCAATAATCAAATTCAAGACCTGGAGTGCTTCGCCCAAGGAAAGCTCTTCTAAGCATGACTTTCTAAGAATTAAAGCTGCTTCATATCTGTAAAGAAAGCAAAGATGACATAGTTTTTATGGCCAGACATATTACTTCAGGATATCTATATATCTACACTCTGAATGAATGCTAAGAAAGCAACCAAATTTTATAATTCCACTTACTTGCATTGAGAAGCCAGTACCGCAGAACGTCCACTCGAGGAAGTTATAAACTTCTGAATCCGATCCCATGTGGGTTTTGGGTAAAGATTAAGATTGCCACCTATAGTGTTCACACACTTCCATAATTTCTCATTTTTACCAACATACAGCTGCACAGCACCTAAGTTCTGCTTCACTACCATATGTTGTTCTATTGCACAATCCAAGGCCTTCCTTACATCAGTATTGCGGTGTTTTGGATCCCCAAAACGAATGCAATCGGTAATGTTTACTTCAGTAGGCATAAGTTTCTCGAGTTTCAAACTATTCAGGGCAAGTAAGATAACGCCAATAAGACCTTGAACATATTCTGAAGGTGGTGCACACCCTTGAGTTCCCCAGATACCATTGTTAGGAACATTGTTTGCACCAAACGGGGCTGGGGGAGCTGAAAATTCAGAACTGCGAGGATACCTATTGTTCATTGCATCGTGATGAAAAGCTTGGCCACTTTGAAAATTATGGCTTTTCTGAGGTGCATTAAAACTATTTGGATTCAGTGACTCAGTAGATGAAGGTTTAAAGTCTTCTCCAGTTCGATTTTGGACATTAGGTGGATTCTGCGCATAGTTGTTGTACTGATTGATACCTAACTTACCAATATCAGGCACATTAAGTGGAGCTGAAGAAAATCTAGGGCCATCGGGTCTGGAAGGAACTGAAGAAAATCTAGGACCATCAGGTCTGGGAGGAGCTGGCCGAAAATGGGGATTAGGATGAAACCGGTTATCGGATCCAAAGGGGGCAGGTTGCATATGGGGGTTATTTGGCATCATAGGGGAAGGGTAGTGATTTGGCGGATTGCTTATATTATGGTTTCCGTTACTACCGCTGCCACCACCAAAGTATTCATGTGGTGCTTTCTTAAAGTTTTTTCCCTGCAAATGTTCCAGTTGAAAGGGGTAATCATTGTTCTTATTCTCATGTGTGCCTGTTGGCACACTTGAGGCCCTTGATACAGTGGGCTGGCTTGGATTTTTCTTGTTGTTTCTTCCTTTAGTTTTGGGGTCAACACCCCGTCCAACGTTAGAAGGCTTTTGATTTGGAATTGGTAGAGTTTCTTGGTAACCTAGGTAACCCATCGGTAGGCTAGTCTGGTGCATTTCAGCAGACACTGAGAATTGTGAAGCATCGGGCTTAAATGGTTGGCTAACTTGGCTGCCGTTAACAAGCTGAGAAGATTCACCAGTGGTAAGTGGGGATCCTCCAGATGAGAGACTCGTCCAAAGCCATACACTCTTGGCTGCAGCAATGAGAGCAGCAGAAGCTTTTTGCGGCTGTGCTAGAAGGATATTATACCTCCTCATCCGTAACTGATGAAGAGCATTCGAAAAATCCCTATCTCCGGAAATAAGTAAGTAATTCGCAGGCGCCGGATTATCCACCGCCCAAAACAGCATATCCACTAAGATTTTCTTATCACTCGCATCTTTCACACCTGCCCAAGACCTTAACCATGTCAATCAAATTTTTTTGAGGAAAAAAAAAACAACCACCACCAGTCAGACAATGAATTCGCTTAAAACAGTCAACTTTCTGTAAACCCCTGAAAAACCAGATCAGGGTTTCTCTACACACTCATTGTTCTCTTGAAAATCTCATATGAAATTTATCAATTGAGGGTTTATCATGATCAAAGTAAACAATTCTAATACAAAACAAATTATACTAAAAAAAGAAACCCTAAAAAGCAAGGTAGAGAAAGAATACCGGCTGGAACATGATTAAGGGCGATGCCAGTGCTAGAAAGAGCCTGCTGGACAGAGGAGGGGATATTATGAGTGTCGCCATAGGCGGAGATGGAGACGGGGCCACAGTAGTTAATCTTGACGAGGGCAGAACTAATGTTCTGGGCGATGGCGTGGGGGTCACAACCTTTAGGAACCTGACAATTCTCTATATCCCACCACACTGAAGTCTTGGCCCCAACGTACTGCGGCTCCGCGAAGGTGAGTTGCCCCAATCCCAACATGCTGCCGCCGCCGCCGTTTCCGTTGCCGTTGCCGCTGCCACTACCGCTGCTGCTACATCTGCTTCCGCTGCCGCTCACATCTCCACCCATGGCCTTAGATCGGATTCCTCAACAATATCTCTAATCACAATTTTGGTATAATCTAAAACCTTTTAGGTATCGATTCCGATCTTCTTCTTCTTCTCCGTCTGGTTATATAGTATTATATACAGAAAGCATTACAGTAATCGTATAAAGGGATAGAAGAGAAGGGAAGTAATCCCTCTTCGATAGCACAAAGCTTCGAATTTGATTCTGTGATGAAATGAAGAAGGATCCTACTGATTCCATTCTTCTACCCATCGAAGACGAAAGTACTTCTCTGAAATTACGATTTTGACCCTACCCTGTCACGCGTTTGTGGGCCTTTGTCAAGGGGACTTTTATGGTATTTGGTCGAGTAGTGTCTGTACCACTAATTCTACTACTACTCCCAAGACCAAAGCCTTAGTTTCGGGGATGCACACTGAAGACTTTTATTAATTTAATTAATTCATGGGGAAAATTATGGTAAACAAAGCAAGAGAGTGTAGCATACGACAATTATGATTAGTAGGAGTCTACCATGACTATATGACCAAACTAAAGTCTTCAACTTGGTCTCTCTTTTTTTTTTTATAAAAAAAATGGCTTCAACTTTCTGTTCAATACATTCAATTAATAATTAAAAAAATTATGTTACAAGATATAGCTTTTTGAATAAATAGTATTTTTTTCTCTTAACTATCATCATTACTATATGATCGTACTCTCGAATAATTTGCGATATTAAAATTATTCTCAAACTATACATTTTATTGAAATATGAAACTTCTGTTAGATTTTTGTCATAAGTGGCTGACAAATTGATGATGTTATATTTTATTTGTTGATGTAGTAGTATCATGCCTAGAATAATTAGTAATTTTCGCCTAAACTTTGACTACCAGCAAATTATATCATTTTTATTAAAACTAATTTAATTTTTTTAAGAAAATAAGCAATAAAGAAAGTTTCAAATTAATTAAATAAATTCAAAATCTAATTAATAACAAATATTTTTTTTACTTTTTCTTTTCTTTTACAACATAAAATAAATATATCTTGAAATAAAAATTAAAAATAAATCATAAACAAAGTATTTCCCTTCGTCCTTCTCTTTTTAAATTAAAAGTTTTTTTCCCTTCATTCTCCTCTTTTTAAATTATTATTTTTTATTTGTTTAAGTCATTCGTCATTCGTCCTCCTCTTTAATTAAAAGTTTTTCTTTGTTTTAGTATTTATTTTAAAATTTCATTCTAAAATAGATTTATTTTATATTGTAAAAGTAAAGGAAAAAAATAAAAAAGAACTATTTGTTACTAATTAGATTTTTAATATTTTAAGGATTTAATTAATATTTTTAAGATAAAAAACTTAAATTAGTTTTGATTAAAAAAAATGCACAATTTGGAAGTGGTCAAAATTCGGGTTGGAAAAAATTGTTAATTATTCTACACATGGCACTGCCACATCAACAGACAAAATGTCACACTATCAATCTGTTAGCCACCTAAGACGAAATCTAATAGAAGTCCTATATTTTAGTAAAGTGTATAATTATGGGAGAATTTTTAATATTGTGAATTATTCGGGGGCACGATCATATAGTGGTCATAATTCAAAGAACAAAAATGTTATTTACTAACTTTTTCTATTCCATAGGGGTGGGGGAGGAATTTAACTTTGACTTAGGAGAAATGTGTAACCACTTAAATATTTAAGACTAAAATTTTCCTGAGAAGATATTACACTTCGGTCTTTATTTATAGTAATATATAGTATTTAAATTTAGAGACATGATTTGATTTAATAAGAATTTTATACATTTAAATTTGATTTCTTTGATAATATGATACAAATGTTTTTATTTTTTAAATATTAGTAGAAGGGAATTAGAACTTGTGAAATATTAGGCTATGTTTATGATCTCTCATATAATTATTAATATGTTAATGAGATCCCTCTTTTTTTTTCTTTTTTGATTTAAAATTAAGTATTTTGGTAAATTAAAATTGATATATATTTTAGAGGTAACTTTATCTAATAACTTTAAATTTTTGCTACTTTTAAAATGAGTTGGATAATCTAATTTAACATTGCTAAGCTTCTCAAAAGTAGGATTGATAATTAGTCTAATATTAAAAAAATATATATGTTTAAGATTTATTTAACAAAATTGTTATTCAGATAGATGCGTCGTAAAATATAAAAATATTTATTTATATTTATCATATATTTTAATAAAGAGAAATTTTTTAAAATATGGAATTTTAATTGCAAATATATAAAAGCATGACTTTTTGAATTTTTAAAGTCACAATTAATAGGGTTTTTTTAAACTCATTAATTTCTTAAATACAACTTAATTATGTAAAGATATATGGCTTATTTTTTAATATATACCTTTATATAGGAATTGAAAATCATATATATTTGAAAACTTAAAGAAAAAATAGCAATAGAAACATTAACATATAAAAATTCTCAAATAAATAGTTAAGTGGAAAAAACATATCACACTTTAATAAATTGTTTTAATTATCTGTATCAAAATAAGCGTGTTGAATTTATATGGTACTATCGTGTTCTATGTGAATTGTCATTTTTCTAAAAAGGAAAAATATGAAGAAGCTATTGTACTATTTAGATTATTAACTTTATAAGAAAAGAAAAGAAATCCCAACAAAAGAAAAACAAAAAAAGTTTTCTTTTCAAAAAAAGAAAAAACAAAGAAACAAAAAAGTTTTAGGCTTTTCTTTTTCTTTTTTGATAGAAAAAGTATTAGACTTCTAGTTTGGGTGAAGTTGATTGAAGTGGATAGTGCTTTATATTATTGAATCTTCTTCCCAATTGAATTTGAATTGCATTATTTATGTTTTCCTTAGGGCTTAAGAATCCACTAGAATTAGAATTAGGATTAGGAGGAAGGTACAATAATAACTGCCATATCAAAGCCACTGATGCTTACAATGGAATCCTGGGGAGAATTTAGTAAAAAATAATCCCTCGTTACTTACTAAAAGAATAGGTTTTTCTTTACAATGAAAGACCACTCTAACTACTTTGACTATACGATGCTCTAACAAAACCAATTCAACAAAAAAAAATTAAAAGGATATGGTGTTGTAATGTTCACTTACTATCTCATTTTTTGGTCACTCCTAGAGCTGGCTGCTAACTTTTGCCAAGCTGGGATTTCAGTGAAGGAATTAGAGGTGCTTCTTCATCCACTCTAGCATCTGGACCGGAACTATTCCATCCACTTCTTCCAACATTGCTCTTCTTCTTCTTCTCGTCTTCGTCATCCAGTGTATACACATCATATGACTTCTCCATCTTTAGCTCCTGCACCATATACATTATTATTATTTTAACACATCCAACCCAAAACATATTTTCCCCAAAAGCTTACCATACTGATAGTAGATGTAGATGGGATGGACTCATGAGCCTAACACAAAATAATTAGGACTACTTCATAAAATATGAAAACAAACACATCTTTAAGTGGTGTGACAACTTAATTTAGCTTAAAACTGTGTTTGGTAGGGGGGATTTTAGATGGCTGGAGAGGGATGGAAGAAGGTTCAAAGGATAATACAAACCCACTGTTTGGCAAGAGTGAGAGAGGAGATGGAGGGAGAAGGTCTCCCTCCAAATCTACAAAATTGAATCTCTCTATTATTGGGAAGACGACAGAAAAAGTAATATATATTAAATGTCAAAATTATAATGATTATATAAATATATATAAAATGCTAATATAGTAAGTTTATTAATTAACCTCCTCTATATCCTTCTAACTTCACTTATAATACCAAACAAATGATTACTATCTTCCTCATCCTTCTTAAACTCTCCATCCATCTGCTCTCTCTCCCTCCTATTAAACATAGCCTTAAAACTTTGCATCATTCCAACTCTCATTCCTTCCTACCAAACATAGCCTAAATACTATAGGCCAGATGCTGCACTGATCTAATTAATGAGGTAAGACAAATCAAAAGCTGCTAATATATAACTATCAACAATGACTTGGCTTTTTGACACAACCACCCAATGCATTTTCTCTTATTAGGTTTAAAATTAATGTAACATTTTATAAGCCAACTCTGTGAAAAAGAGAGATACTTATCAGATAATAAGGAATAATAACAAGTTTAGAGGATTCACCAGTACTGCTTTATCTGGGATAATTCCTGAAGGAAGTTGAGAGGAACGAGAATCCCTCATCTTTAAGTAGTTGTACACAACAACACCACATAAAGCTACAAAAAGAATTCAACTATGTCATATAATGATTCGAGATATCAATGAGCATATAAAAAATTATGCTAAAAGACATACCTATTGCATAACCAGTTATGTTGAGACCTGTAATCATAGACTCGGGGAATATAACTGTTGACAGGGCAATCAATATCCAATCTTTCATGACCCCAGCAACTCGGATAGTTACTGCTCCAGTTCTACCAATTACTAAGAAAGTTGAAATATTCAATGCCAGTGCCGCAAGTGCATTTGAGAAAAAAATCCAGAAATTAAACTGAATCTGAGAAACTTCTAATGCAGGACTCTCCAGAATATACCAAGGAATAGACAGAAACACAAAGCTGCAAAAGAAAGTAGACAAAACAAGCACATCAGTGGATTTAACACAAATTTGGAATGTTGATACAATTGTGACATGCACTGAGAGGCACCCTCAACTATAGTGACAAACAAAAAACAAAAATAGAGGTGATACCCCACAAATTAGTTGAACAAAGACTTAAGACAAAACACCTTTAACTGGAAGGTCAGTTCCACAAAAATTACTACCAGTCCCAAAACTCAGCAAATGATTGATGTGAATATCAAAACAACTAGATACAAACACAATTGTGCACACAACAAATAGTTGAAAAGAACACAACTCATGAATGAAACACTGCAAGAGATATTCTAAGACTGCTGCAGCCAAGTACCTGCATGGTGCTATGTAATACAGAGTGGTAACAGGATTTAAAGTTAAACCCTTTTTCTGAAGAAGAACTTGGGTCAATACAAGCCTGAGGGCCTCTCCAACAATTCCCATGACTTGGTAAACTGTACCAGTCATGTTAAAATGAATTTCCCCATATGAGGAGACAGCTACTCCAACACTGATAAGCACCATGTTTAAGAACACATCACACCTTAAAACATCTGTGCCACAAAACACAGCCACCAGGAACGTTGCCACAGGCACTGAAAATTCCAAATAATAATGAAAAGGACACCTATTTAGTAATTCGGAGGGCACAGGAGGAAAAAAAACACCCATACACAAATAATTCACATACTTAGGGCTTTAAGCATCTGGATGAAGGCCACCGAAATGAACAAATAAGCAGTATTGCCAAACCTGTACATTTATAAAAAAAATACTTTAATAAACAGTGCAAAATGAGAAAGTTAAGCATTAAAAAAGACTTTAAGGTATGCATTTTATTGTTTACAGTGTCAATGGGAAAATTCTTGGCAGCTAGAATCCCTAAAGAAGGGAGGAGTATGGCTCTTAGCTGACATAAAATTACACGTGTACAAGTTCATTAAAAACTACAGGTCAAAAAAAAGAGGACTTGCAATAAAGGACATCAGCAGTATAATGATGAAATGCCAGGACAGAATCATCTTAACAGCATCTGTAGTAGTGAATGAGCATTTAAAATTATTCTTGATGCGTGGTAAGGATGAGCTATGGTGGTATTTAATCCCTCAAAATAGAATGCCACAAAATACGTTAGTATACGAGTGCTTATAATTTCTTGCTAAAATTTAACAAACTAGATTAATGAAAAAATCCTAGTTCTATTAGCTTAAAATACTAATACAGCCACATTGACCTTATTGAAAGTGGCAAAACAATTGTTAATTAGCATTAGAAAGCATTCAACAATGAAAAAAAAACTTACCATAGACTTGATGCAAAGAAGGCGCTTATGGGAACCACACAAGTCATGTATCTGCAAAATGAAGAAAATTACTCAAGAGGATAAAATTATGGAGACATGAAGAAAAGTTCTGCTGCTTATAGAAGACTTACATTTTGAAGGTCATTTTGATAGGGGAAACAACCTGCACAAGCAGCAAAAGATAAATCTCTTATATATCAACTAAAACTAAGGTAAAGACAAGTAACTGATTGAAACAGCTTGCCAATGCACACAGAAGAACAATAGCGCAGTATACCTAAGAGTACAACCTTATTTGATAGAGATAAAACTACAGACGACACAAAAAGAAAAGTATTCACTGTGGACCAACAAATAAGGTGTAATGTATCAATCATAAAATTAGAAATATCAGTATGTTCTGGGACCAGCTAATATTTGTCTACCCTATTGTGCAACGCTGATAATTGTTGAAGATCCAAAAAAATAAAAACCATGTCAACAACATATTATTTGATACCTAGACAACGACCAACGAGTTTAAGCAGAATAACAATTCACACAGAAAGGTGAGAATCAAAAGCACGAGATGATGGCCGAAAGCAAGTAAAAGGTACTCACTAAAATAGAATAATGAAATGCAAAACTTGAATAGGGTCATGATACCTTGACAACACGGATAAGAAAGAAGGCCACGGCACCAGAAAAACCCATATGAATCATGGTGAGTGTGATTGGATACGGAAAGTTGAAATACCTTGTGGAGAGGAACCACTGCAGATAAACAATAAATAAATAAATAAAAGACAATATATGTATAAGAAAAAGAATTGATTCGCATATACAAGACGAGTAAAGCCAAATGTATCAGTTGGAATATGGCTTTAGCTTTACCTTGTTGTAGAGAATAACCCCAGATGAAAGGGTAATGTAAAGTAGAAGGTATATGTACGTTAACATATGCTGCTTGCCGATCATTGTGTACTGTGTAGTGTCCACTATTGATTTTCAATGCTCCGAATCATAAGCCTGATTTTGTACAGATAAAAAAAATCAAAACACACGAGTTGTAATGCCAATCCATAGACGACTCGACTCAGATTGGGGGGACCGAGGGTTACAAGAAGTTCAATTTAAGAAAGCTGCGATGCCAAGCATGGATCCAAAGCAACGGTATCTCACATTCTCACTAGCGCTACTGAAAACATATGCACTTGTTTGACTCTCATGAAACCCCCGAGCCATTTATCAATGGAACAGGCTCTTACTTCTTACTTAGGTCGTGAAAATTTTGCAAATGTATAGCAAAAATTAGAGGAAATCATCAAGAAAAAAAAATGAATGCTCAACTAATTAAATAAGAAGATTGAAATCACAAATGAGTCGTTGGTGTTGAGATTAGGAGAAGCTACCTGACCTGCAAAACTGTTGATCCGTACAATGGAAGAAAGAGGAGGAGAAGAAGTAGTAGCAGTGGGAGTGAATGTCGTGAGAATGGGAGAGGGAGAGAGTAGTTGGCTTAGAGAAGTAGAAGGCGAATCGTTGAGTCGAATCGTTCGGATTCCAATAAACCTTCCATAAATGTCATCGTCGTTCCCATGTGACGATCTCGGAATCTTCGTCGTTATTTTGTTACGCAAACGCAACGCCGCTTCCTTCACTTCATCCTTAATGGGCCAACAAAATATTGCCTTTCCACTATTGGGCTCAATGGGTTGTACTTTCATTTAGCCCAGCCCAAATCTAGAAGTAAATAAAAGAATGTGTCATCTTTTCGATGTTGTAGCAAAATGGCCAACTTTTTTACAATGAAATAATCTTGTGAAAATTACATCTAGTACCTAATTTAAGCTAACTTCTTTAATTTTTACCCACCTTTTAAAACTCTTAGATTAATACCCAAACTATTAATGACTCTACCCATTATATAGTGATCTAGTGGAACTGACAGTAGAATATTATTTAAAGAGGGGAGTAAATGACACGACAGAGGCAAAGATTGAGATTTTTACATTGGACTTCTAGTAGTGTTTTAAGGGTAATATGGGAAATGTGCTTAAAAAAGTGGGTAATATTCAACTAAATGTTATTAGTAGCTATTTTTAGTTAACTAATCCTAAAACGGGGTATTTTTTAAGTTATCCCAATAATCTTTGTATGTTAACCTTCCTTTTAATCCTAATTGAGATCATCTATGTATTGGTTGATTTTTTTTTTATTTTGCAAAAGAGAAAAAGGAGATCATATAGTGCTACTTATGTCCCTATCTCCTTTGGTTGCCTGATATGCTAAAAGTTCGAAGAGCTACACCCGAACTAAGGTCTAATACTACTATAATTTACATAAATATCCTTGTTCAATCTACAAAAGTTAATAATTAAGAAATTCGAACTATGAATAAATTGAAAATCAGACAAACATCTCAATCATTATGTTGTGACCAATGATAATTTATATGTCATTTGGTTGAATATTTTAAAACTAGACCTTACATATGAATCCCATAATTGAAAAGAAAACGAGTTCATGTCAAAAGTTCAGCGTTTTTTTTTCTTTTTATATGAAACCATTAAAAAGTCGTTGATGTCTTTAGATATCTAAGGGATAGTTTTAAAATATGTAATAGATATAAAAATATAAAATAATTTTCAGGATAAATTTATTTATTTTTTATTTCTTTTATTTACTTGCATAATAAATAAGTAAACATATAAAATAACATCCGCATAAATTCTTTATTAAATATACCCTTTTATCTGTTTAACAACAAACTTTGTTGAAACTAAGCAGCTCCAAAGATATTTCTGAAATCTTTACCAAACTACCGCCAAATCAAGTGTGGTGGTATCTTAATTGGTTGATTACTTTTGCTTTAAAAAAATCAACACTTTACACCTCAAAGACAATATGGCAGAGAGCTTTTTAATGTAAATTTTTAAGTTAACCAAAACTATCATTCTGCCCAAAAATGTCGTCACATTTTGTTGTGTTTTTTTGGTCAACCACACGACACTTGTCCGCCCTTTTAAACCTAAACTAGTCCAGTGGAAAGAAATAAGGTGGAGATGGTAAAGCATAAACGTTTTTTCTTAAAAAAAAAGAAGACATTATAATAACAAATTGACATGATCAGAAAAATACCCCTTGGGATTATGAACAAATCAAATATTTGTGAATAATGGAATCATGTGCAACATAATCCAACAATACTCCAAGACCTTTAAGTTTTTTTTTTCTTTTTCTCTTTCCGGTTATATTTATAATACTCGCATGCAGTAGGTTTTCAGGAGGTGGCCGTGGCCAGTGGTGCTTCACCAGCAGGTCCAGTTCGGGCGTTTAACAGCGGTTGTAGGGCTTTAACAACAATGCTCATGTTCGGGCGGAAATCCGCTTCGTATTGAACACACAATGCAGCAACAGCAGCCATCTGTGTTAACATCAACTATTAGATATTTGAATGAATGCCAATATTCTTATGCATGGAAACCAAAGCTATGTTTCTTTCTCATCATTGTATTCATCTTTAAAAGCTAAGTAGGCAAATACCTTGGCCACCGCCTTTGGAGGATAGTCTCCCCCAAGTCTTGCATCGATGCATTGTTTAACTTTGTCTTCACTAAGTTTAGGTGTAGCCTAAAATATGAAGCGCATAGTCAGCTCAGTTGCATAGAAAGAACATAACATAGTTCAAAGTTTAGAAAATGAAAATAAATCAAGCAGAAAAGAGATCGGTTTGGTACCCATGTCACTAGACTCTGTTGTCCACGTGGTAATGTATGATCGACTGGTTTTCTCCCAGTCAGAAGTTCAAGCAAGACAACCCCAAAACTGTAAACATCACTCTTTGCATTCAACTGTCCAGTCATTGCATATCTGCCAACCAGGAAATTTTTGTTAACCGTAATGGTTAGATAAGAGGAAAGAAATATATCTGAATATTACAATCTTTAGAATTGTCAGTAATTAAAGAGGCGTCATGCATGATGTATCTCACCACCCATGTACACTACAAACATGAACTATAGCTCTTACATGCGATCTTTGGATGCTCAAACGTGGTCAAGTATTTAGATTATATGAGAAACAGATTATGAGTCAGATATACGCACATATATACAGACACGACTATATGAATCCATCATGTATTCAAATGTATGATAATCACATACACAAACACACATATATATACACATATAAATGCATACATACTAGTATGTACATGCATCCAAACATATAGAAATGTGTGTCTGTCTGCAATTGTAAACACATGTATAAAAACTTAAGTGGAAGGGCTTACTCAGGGGCATGATAACCAAAAGTTCCGAGAACACGAGTGGAATGAAGACGTGCTGCCATATCTGGAGCTTGATTTGACAAATCGAAATCAGCAATCTTAGCAACATCATCATCAAAGATTAGTACATTGCTAGACTTGATGTCTCGGTGGATGATATGAGGGTCAGCCTTTTCATGCAAATACTCAAGCCCTTTTGCAGCCCCCACAGCAATTTTCACTCGTTGTGCCCATGACAGAACAGGACCAGGCTGTGCCCCTTTAACACCTTTCCTTCCTACATGGACACCCGATAAACTTAAAAAACACTTTCTGAAATTGGAGAACCGAGAATTCCCATTTGAACACATTGCAGTAGACCACTACCAAGAGGATGAAATTATAAAAAAAAAAATAGACCAGCAATGTAATGTCACTCTCATTAAAGGTGAGCAGCCAGAAACTCCAATCGAGACTACATTATTTCACTTGAAATCTGTCAACGTACCATGTAGAATGTCATGAAGAGATCCATTAGATGCAAACTCATAGGCAAGAATACGTGAATTTCCATCAAGACAATAACCCAGCAATTGAACAAAATTGTCGTGTTTCAGCCTCGAAACCATGGAGACCTATAAATTAAAGCATTAATATACCGAATGAGTTCAAAACTAAAAAAATATGCAACAACATTATAGAGAAACAAACAAGAATCTGTCGCTAAACCTGGGCTAAGAATTCATCGTCTGGTTGCTTGCTAGCATCTAGTTTTTTGATTGCTGCATCTTCCCCGGTTTTAAGTTTACCATAGTATACTCTTCCATATGAGCCCTCTCCAATCAAAGAGTTAGTACCAAAATTATCCGTGATTTCCTTAAGTTCATCTGCTAATAAAGCGGGAACTTCAATGGGCTGAACTTTCACTGCTTGAGAACCTCTGGGTACAGTTTCTGAAGCATGGTAACCCCCATCATTTCCTACATCACGAAACTCAACTCAGTCTAGTACTGATAAAATCATTGAAAAATGAGAGGAACAGAGGCTTGAAGAACACCAAGTAAGTTTAAACACTATATTCAAAGCAGACAGGTATGTGCAAAACAAGAACACCATTGCAATGGAGAAAATAAAATGGAAAATTATCAAGTCAGCAAATTCTCGTTGCGAAAAGGCTGCATGGTACATTGGTAGAAGGGAATACCTGCTGCACTTCTTGCCGGGTATGCACCTCCACTTTCAGCTGGTTTATGCATATCATCATCTTCACAACAGCTGAAGCAACCCATTATTCTTTAATCTCGATTACAGCTGCTTGCTTCCGAAACAATTCATTTAAATTAATCCAATAAGCCATTCCAAATATATAAATGTAAAAAACTGAAGACTAGCTCAAGTGTTTCAACTAAAAAGCAATTCAGCATAGAGAGAACAATTAGAGAAAGACACGCGTGAATGCTAATACATTTGAGAGAAAAGAAAAAAAAGCTCATATATCAATTTCTTCTCCAAACTCTCTCATTCAGGTTTAAAATTATTTTCATTACAACGACTACTAAGCATGCTCCTTTCACAAACTTAATATTAATACCATAAATATGAATTCTATAGTTTGTCAAAAAAATATATATATGAATTCTATACTATCAAAAAGCACAAAGCAAAGCCAACTTCTCATTCCATTTGCTTAATCCATAGACTAAATACTATTCTCTTAGAACAGCGGCATACTGGATTTGGATAGCATCTCAGGAAAAAATGACAAATTATTAGCAATTTTTTTACGAACCTTTAAAAATAAAAATAAATTCCAACCAATAATTGATGAAGAGTCTTGAGTATACTCTTTCATGAAATCATTTAAAATTCTACTACAGACTTATGTTAGAATATTATTTTCAACAACTTAAGCTAAGAGGCTTTTTTTTTCATATAATTTTTTTTAAAAAGATACAGAAAAACAAAAACAGGATAAGATCGCTATACAGCTGACCAGAATTTTGACGATCCAAACACTTTCAGCTCGATTAATCGCCTGGTAAAAATTTGAAGAAGCAAAAAAACAAAAAATAGAGAGAGATCGAGCTTACCACTTACCAGATTATCAGAAGCTGAAGCAGAAAGTGGTGGTGGACGGCAAGCAAGGTGGAGCTAGAGATCTGAGGTTGAAGGTCGGCGAAGGATGTGTAGGATAAGGATAATAAGGAGTGCGTAGGATAGAAAAAAGCGCCGGAGGAGGGGAGAGGGTGAAGAGGAGGAAAAGGGAGGGCGCTGAGGCTTGACTTTGTGTTCACTAAACAGTCCTCTCTTAGGTGTTTGGATTCGATTATTATAATTAATCTATATTTAATTAAATAATAAATCAACGTATTATGGAAAAGGCAAAAAAAATTACTATATTATATTAAACACGGTTGAAGACTCACAGCGAGCTAACCCAGTTTGACCAGCCACCACTCTATTACGACCGCCACTGCCACAGAAACAGCACAATCAATAAAATAAATAAATAAAAAGAAATAGCAGAAGATGACGTGTTAAAATTTGATTGGTCGGGTGTGCTGACTGGTATTCTCCTCCCGCCAAGGTGTAACGCCCCCGATCGTCGCGTTTGTCTTAATTAATTTTCTTTTAAGAGTTAAAAATATATTATTACCGCTGCTGCACTATCATTTTAAGTACAAATTACGGTGATTACGCCCGAATCTAACGGATACAGTCTGAAATTAATTATTTAAAGAAAAGAGAAATAGAAACAGTTTTTTTTACTGATGAATACGACAAAAGATAACAGTTGTGAGAGGTGTCGTTTTCTCAAAGGTTGTTTAAATGTATGATATGTATGGATGTTTACATTGTACCGATAAAGCCATAAAGATTAAAAAAAAAAAAAAAACGACAACACAACACAACAAAAATTAGAAAGCAAAAGACGAAGATTAATTATATTATAAGTGCTGTTTTTGTTTTGAATTTACAAGGAAAGCGTGTGATGAAACAAAGTCGGAAGGTGTTTGTTGTGGACTATTATTATAAAGTTGAAATATAAAAGAAAGTGTTAGAATATTTTCTTCTATTAAATATTTGCTTGATTATTCTCCACGTTACTAATTTACTGAGTCCTCTTCATTTCTTTCAATTTCGTTTTTGGAAAAGTTTGCAACGTGCGACTAGGCTATGCAGAAATTTTTACAACCCGCCCAACCTGAATAATCCGCTCAAACCAACCCGAAAAAACCGCTAAAAAACTCAACCCGAATAATCCGCCCAAAATTTAAACTGCCCAATTGTTACATTGGGCGGGTTGAAAATAATTATCAACCCGCCCAATATAATCCAACCCGCCCAATTAAGATTTTATTATTTTTAATATATTCAAATAAATATATAAATTAATTAAGTTTTGTTTTAATTTTTTTACTATAAATTTAAAATATTGTTTTAAGCTTAAAAAGAAAAACTTCACATTATTAGTACTAGTATTTAAAAGAAAAAAATGTAAAAAAAAAAAGGAAATTTACAAAAATGCACTAAAAGTTAAAAAAAATCTTAAAAATACGGTACATTACAAAAATACGGAATTTTTGGATAAAAACACAGAATGGCAAAATTATAAATACGGAGTGGCAAAATCATAAATAAAAGCTGTAAAATACAATTTCTTGTGATCACGTTTACAAACTAGTAAATATATGTTACGAACTTATAAATATCTGTTACGTGTTTGTAAATAATATTTACAAAATCAGTTATAGAATTGTAGATTTTTTTTTTTTTTTTGTAGATAAAACTTACAAACAAATTCGTAACTAAATTTTTTATTTTTGTAACAATAATTTACAAATCTAGTTTTACAACTAAGAAATATATTTTTGTAACTAATATTTACGAAAATATTTTATAGTTAAGAAATCATAAACAAAATATACATAAAATTATTATACTTTTTCATATTGTTACAATATTGTACCAAAAAATTACATGAACCATCATATTTATGCTATACAACTTAAAAATATAAATTTAAGATATTCATTATTTATAAAACACTTTATTGAATATAGTGGTGAAATACAATATTTTTCTTTAAACAAGTTTTACATTTTTGTAACAACAATTTACAAAACTAATTTCACAACTAAAAAATTTATTTTTGTAACTCACATTTACGTAAATATTTATAAATTTATTTAATATGATTGTTACAAAGATTTACAAAACTAATTTTTTAACTTTAAATATATTTTTGTAACAAAACTTGAAACTTGGATTAGATTATGATTTTAGTTTAACATGGAGTGTTGAGACTTGACTAGCTATGATTTAAAAAATATATATAATATTTTTATAAAGAATAATAATATTGTGATTATCTTTAACTATATATTGTAACATATAGTTATTAATGTTAATTTTAATTAACAGTATATTGTAATTTGTATAAATATTTATTTATTTTTTGAGTAATTGTATAAATATTAATAAATATATTTATTTTAAATAAAATAAATTACTCTATTTTATTGAAGGTAGTAATTATAATTATTATTACTTTTATTATTATATTATTTGATATGCCTAATTCTTATTAAAAATTAAAACAAAAAAGTAAAACAAAGGGTTAATATATATATATATATATACACGGGTGGTATGTAGTGAATGCCGTATTTTTGTAATTTGTTAACTGTACCGTATAAAACGAATTTTTTTTTAGATTACGGTGGAAGATGTAATTAACTCAAAAAAAAAATACCACTTTTGTTTGGGCGGGTTGACCCGACCAACCCGCCCAACCCGACCAACCCGCCTAACCCGCCCAAAAAAAAATACAATTTCGGTTTGGGCGGGTTAACCCAACCAACCCGCCCAAATTATTGGATGGGTTAAAAAAAAAAATTCTTAACTGGGCAAGTTACGGGTCACTTTTGCTAACTCGATTATGACATTGGACGGGTAAAAATGCCTTGTAACCTGACCAACCCGCCCAATGCTCAACCCTACGTGTCACAAGTCACAACTGTGTTTAGATACTTCGATTAGTTTGACTTCGAGATACATGTACATTAGAGTAATATTATTTAGGTAAATTGAAATCAAGGTATGCATAAATCCACTTTAGAATAGAATGCAATTTAAAGCATGGGAATATAATTCTAATAGAATAAGAATTTCACAATTTGGTGAAAAGAAGTTTCCACTCTAAAACTAATTGAATGACTAATTTATTTTGGGGAGATATACTGCACTCTAAAAAAAATACAACTACACCCTTATTTTCTTAAAAAATCTTGATTACATATTTATATTTAGGAATATTTGTAGCAAAAATACTTCAATTATTCAAAATATTACACTTAAGTACTCAAATTATTTTTTTACGGCAAACTTATTGTAAATCCTATAATTGGCATTTTTATAGAAATATCTTTTTTCTTAAAAGAGAAATTGGTTGATTTAATTGTTTCCTTTTATTATAATTTTTGGAAATATTTGTTTTCCTTTTATTATAATTTTCGAAAAATAGATGTTTTCCTTTATTATATTGTTCGGATTTGTTTGGAAATATTTGGTTTCCTTTATTCCAATTTTCGGAAACCCTCTTTCCTTTTGTGTGATTTTTAGCCAATAATATGCTTCCTTATTTAGCATATATTGTCTCATTTTGTTTATAAAGGAAACAAAGTTTATTGCAAATATTCGGTACATACCCAAAGTTATTTTTGGTTTATTTGCTGATATATTTTCGTGCAGCTCAAGGATTGCAATCAGGAAACTGGTTCTTAATGTCATTAATTATTGTTTCCTTTTTGAGCTTGTTTTGATCCGACACAGGTCTGAGCTGTCCCCACCAATATCGCATCTGTCGGATCAGCATTTTCTAAAAAAAGGCAACTCTTCATCAATCAAGATTAACTACTGTGATTCTTGCCTTTATTAGAAGAATTCTTTCTCTGCCTTTGTGAGCACGAAAAAGACTCTATAAATAGGGCTCTAAAGGCAATGAGAAAAGTGAACTCTTCGGTGCATTATTTGAAAGCTTTATTGTAATATTTGTGAGAGTTCTTCTTTGTATTCAAGATCATATGTATTCACGTGATCTTGTAGAATTATGTGTGTTTAGTTTTTAGTGGTGAGCTTATACCATGTTCATGAGTGAATACACATTGTAATTTGAACACAGCGTTTGTAGTCTTCGGGAGAAGATTTTTTACAAGCCTTGCGTCGGGAGGATGCAAGCACTCGCTGACCATTGAAGGGAGTTCAAGTGGTTGAGCGTTTCAATCAAGATCAGATTAGTGAAGAGAAGTACAACAAGTTGCGGCAAATCTCAAGAGGGAGTCTTGTTTTGTTTAAGTCAATGTTTTTGTACTTGTGATTCTTTATTAATTGGTTTTATTCTCTGGGCGTGGCCCCAAGGAGTAGGTTATCCGAAAGGGTTTCTGAACCTTGTAAAAATTCGCTGTGTTCTTTATTGTTTTGCACTGTCTTTTTATTGTGTTCAGTTTCTGTCGTGACAAGTTTGGTTTCTGTCCCGACAGAACTGTATTCTGTGTAAACAGTTAATTACCTTTCCGCACTTTAATTAATTCACTTGGTTTAATTAATTTGGTAATTACTAAAAATGGAATTTCACTTATCAAAGTTTAATTTTTACTTGCACCGTTAGTTCCGATCGTTACCATCTAATGACAAAATTAACGGGGGGTACTAATGGTATAAGTAAAAGTTAAACTTGGATACTTTCACTGTAAAAAAAAAAAAAAACTTGGATACTGTTTACCAAGTTTTTCGGAAACTAGAATTATGAGAAATAAGAGAGCTAAAAAGAAAGGATTGAAGATAAACAAACAGAGTTTTTACGTGGTTGGGCGCTAATGAGTCTTAGTCCACGAGTCTATCGTATTAGAGCTTAAAAAGCTTTTACAATAGAACTTTCTGCAAGTATGAGCAAAGTAATTGATTACAAGAGAAAATTCGGAGGCCATTTCTACAGTGCACAACTTGTCCTATTTATAGGGAGTTGGATGCAATGGGCTTGGGCCGGACTAATCCGGGCCCAATAGGGATATAATCATGGTTTGCTTGCTAATGGAGGCTTAATACAAAGGACTTTGCTAAATAATAAACATTAATCAGGGCCCATTGGGCCGGCTTGGGCATAACCAAGCTTTACAACTGACAGCGGTGCGTAGCCTTAGACTGGTCCGCGTGGGCTTCTAAGGAGATCCTGGGGACAGGATTCGCCAGAGTAGTGGCAGTACTATTCCCCAATAACGGCGTACATTCAGTATGTAACCTCTTCTGCAGGTTAGTTGAGGAGACCAAACTCCGTTTTTCTCGGGAATGTGTCAACGTCATGGAAGTTCAATCCTGCCCACCCGGATGCTAGGTTCGGGTTCATTTACCAACGTCCCCGTTCGTTTACCAGGACCCTGGTTCGTTCACCCGAGCTCAGGTTTATTTACTAGCGTCCCAATTCATTCTCAGATTGTTGAGCCCGCCACCCTTACTCGCATCCCGGATGATGCCATTAGGTTGGAACCGGAAAGATGAGTTGGGTTCGCATCTTGGTCCCGATTCCCTCATTATGGTGGCGTCAATCGTACAATGTTGGGTTGACTGACGATTGGACCACTAGGACTTTCTTCTTCCCTGTCCATTGGGCTTAGCCTGGGCCTTTGATCTCTTCGAGAGAGCTCACAGACCCATTATGTCGTGTCACGTGTCCAGGGGAAAAACGGGGATAACATTTACCCCCCAAGTCTTCGTTTGTGTTTGCACAGCGGAGACTTGCTTCATTCTCCCGTATCAAATCCTGACATCCCGGTTTGTTTCCTAGAAGTCGGGTTCATTTTCATGGGGATCACTCGATTAACCTGATGGACCAAAATTAGTATGTTTTAAATATTTATATCGTAAGTGCACGAATCGTTCACATAGAATAGTGATCGTGTAAGCAAGGATGTCGAACCCAAAGGAGTTGTCTAAAATAAAAAAGAAAACTATTTTAAACAAAAATTAATAAATTCTAACCTAGCTCCAAAGATTGAGGAGATTTAATGTCATGAACATAAAATAAAAGATTTAAAATAAAGCTATTTAAGAGAATAAAAATAAACCAATAATGATTTGAAAATAAGTGTTAAAATGAAATATTATTAAGATACTAGAATCCACAAAATGTAAGTTTAATAATACTTATTAGTTTATTGATTCTTAAGTTTTAGTGATAGTTAAAATAAGTCAAACTATCATTTTCCAAATAGATTTATAATTTTAAGCACAAAATATTTCTAAAAAGATAGGATTTTTCTTCACTTTTAAAAAAAATATATTTTAAAAGTATTTAATGTGAATCAACCTAATGAATCAACAAAAAATCAAATATCATTATTTATAAGGAAAAACATAATATTTTTGTTCTAAGCATTGGATGTGTACAGTTTAATGACACATCTTACACAAAGAATATTATGTTATGCAAAATGAATAACAAAGTGCAATATTATCTAACAATCCAAAATATGAGATATTAAAGATGAAAGATATATATGAAGAAGAAAAATCCATAAACTTTGTTGCATTACAATGGAAATCAACATACAACATAAATATTACCTATTTACAAGTTGCTTCATCATAATCTTAATAATCTTATGAAAAAGATTAGAAGCACATAACTAGAATAGAAATTACAAAATAAATAAAATACATACTTGAAAATGCTCTTGAAAAACACTAAAATGGAAGAGGGAATGGTAGAGAGAAAATGGTAGAAAAGATGATGGTTACCCAAAAACTAAGCACCCCCTAAAATGGTCTTGAAATTCTATATTTATAGCCAAAATGAGAGCATTAAAATAATCAACTTAAATTGATTAAATTAATTAAATAAAGTAATTATGGCACGTAGATGTAAATTATAGGGTGTAATGATGATTTTGTGGTGGAATATGTGGAAAAATTAGGTAAAAATGTGGCATTTTTGGACATAGGGGACAAAGTTACATTGTTGGGCTCAAGACACCATACTCATTTTGTTTGCTTGGGTTGGCAGACGGCAGAGGAGGAGCTTCGGGTGGGCCTGGGCTTGGAGCAGTAAAGGAGGCCCCAGGAGCCGGGCTGGTTCGGCTAGGCAGGGGTGCAAGGCAAGTTTGGGCCTAACTGAAGGGGCAGCTGAAGGCTGGAGGAGAGGAAGTGTGGGCTTGCAGGCGGGCTGGGTGTGTGCTGGGTCGAGTGAGGCAGCTGGGGTGGCAGGCCTACGGCTGGGAAGGCTTCTTTGGGCCTAGGAAAATGCCAATTTTCTTCCTTTATTTTCCTTGAAAATGTTAATTTTTCCTTCATTTTTCTTGCTTTTCAAGAGTAAAAAATGCAACAAATTCTCTACAAAGATAAACATAAATTAAATTAAAACTAAATATTTTCATTAATAAAATATACAACATAAGTTCCATGAAAATATTAATTAAAACTTAATTTACTTAAACATTCAAGCTCAAAATTGCATCTTTTTACTTCTAACTAAACAACAATAATACAAATAATTAAACTACAACATATTATAATAAAATATATATAAATCTAAAAAATTACAATAAGACTAATAAATTAAAAATTACTTAAAAACTTAATAAGTTACTTAAAAATTCAAAGACTAAGCAACAATTAGCATAAAAAAATGTGGTAAAATAACTCTCTTTTATAGAGTTATCACACCCCAAACTTAAAGTTTTGCTAGTCCTCAAGCAAAAAAAAAAATTAAAACACACATTTTTTTAATGGTGATATAAAAAGGATTTTCTCAAAAATTGCACAATGAAAATAAATCTAAAAAATTATTATGAATAAAAGTTAAGCTTATGTAATTAATTAAATTGTCAATTTCACTTTTAAAAAAAAGTTTTCATTAAAATTATTTTTCACTTAAACTTATAGGAAATAAAAGTGTTCTTATTATGAAAAATGTAATTTTTGTTACAAGCAAAATTGACTCAATAATTAAAGACAAAGCTTAAAAATTATTCATATTTTTAAGATAATTAAATTCAAACTCAATCAAGATTTTTATCATTGAAAATGAAAAATATCGCTATTTTTTTTTTTTACAAAACAATACAAAAATTAATAAAGTTTTCTTCTTTTTTTTTTCAAACAAACTACACAAAACACAATTCATAAACAATAAAAACAACACAAAACATAAACATAATAAAACATACTCTCCTAATGATAATAACTATATAAACTTAATACCCCCAAACTTAATTTAAACATTGTTCTCAATGTGTTAAAATATAAATATAAATGACAATTTACAAGAGGATAAAGTTTAGAATGGTCGTACCTCATCGTGGTGCAACGTCAAGAGAGCAAGAAACACTTAAGAAGAGTATAACACACAAGAGGAAACACGAAAACAAGCACACAAAACAGATAAACACAAGTTACCAAGAGTAATTGCAAGTAATCAAATAACTTGGTAAATAGGATCCTCAAGGAGGATTTCATCAACTTCATCGGTTTTTAATTCTAAAAATGGTTTTAATTTTTGTCCATTAACTTTAAAAATATCACCATTGTTGGGATTTTCAATTTCGATAGCTCTATGTGGAAAAACAACTTGAACAGTATAAGGACCGGTCCACCTAGAGTGTAATTTTCCCGGGAATAAATGCAAACGAGAGTTGTATAAAAGGACTTTTTGGCCTGGAGAAAAATCTTTTCTCAAAACATTTTTGTCATGGTAAAATTTCATACGATCCTTATGTTTTTTTGAATAGTCATATGCATCATTCCTAATTTAGTCTAGCTCATTCAATTGAAGTTTTCTTTTCTCACCTGCCGTGTCTAAAGAAAAGTTTAATTGCTTAATTGCCCAAAAGGCTCTATGTTCTAACTCAACAGGTAAGTGGCACGCCTTCCCATACACAAGTATGTAGGGTGACATGCCAATGGGCATTTTGTACGCAGTACGATATGCCCATAATGCATCAGTGAGTCTTAAAGACCAATCTTTCCTAGTTGGATTCACATTTTTTTTCTAAAATGTGTTTAACTTCCCTATTAGACACTTCGACTTGACCACTAGTTTGTGGGTGATATGGTGTTGAGACTTTATGTGTAATGCCATATTGTTTCATCAAATGTTCAAATGGCTTATTACAAAGGTGTGTGTTGTTATCGCTAATGATAGCACGTGGTGAACCAAAACGAGAAAATATATTTTCTTTCAAAAACCGAAGCACAACTTTGTGGTCATTAGTGTGGCATGCAATAGCTTCAACCCATTTAGACACATATTCAACTCCAACAAGAATATGAAGATTACCAAAAGAGTTAGGAAATGGTCACATAAAATCAATGCCCCAAACATCAAATATGTCAATAATAAGAATAAGATTTAAAGGCATCATGTTTCTTTTACTTAAACTTCCTAACTTTTGGCAACGTTCACAAGCTTTACAATAAACATATGTATCACGAAAAATAGTAGGCCAATAAAAACCCATTGTAAAACTTTAGAAATTGTTTTCTTACCACTAAAATGTCATCCACATGCATGATCGTGACAAAAAGATATGATTTTAGATTGGTCACAATTTGGAATGCATCTTCTAATTATTTGATCGGGGCAATATTTAAACAAGTAAGGATCATCTTAAATAAAAAATTTCACCTCAGAATAAAATCTAGATTTATCATGTTTAGACCAATGAGATGGTATTTCTTTAGTGACCAAATAATTTACAATATCAACATACCAAGGCAAGGAAGAAACATGCACCAATTGTTCATCAGGAAAAGTTTCAGTGATAGGAGTGGAGTCATGTATAGTTTCAACAACTAGACTAGATAAATGATCAACAACAACATTTTCAAAGCCATTTTATCACGTATTTCTAAGTCAAATTCTTGTAAAAGTAGGATCCAACGGATCAAACGAGACTTAGCATCTTTTTTCGACAAGAGATATTTTAATGCAGTATGATCAGAATAGACAATAATTTTAGACCCTAACAAATAAGATCTACATTTCTCCAATACAAAAACAACGACAAGCAATTCTTTCTCGGTTGTGGAATAATTTAATTGAGCATCATTTAAAGTTTTGCTAGCATAGTAAATTACATGAGGTATTTTTTCAAGTCTTTGTCCTAAGACAACACCTATAGCATAATCAGAAGCATCACACATTATTTCAAAAGGTATTTTCCAATCAGGGGGTTGAATAATGGGTGTAGTAGTCAATAAATTTTTCAATTTCGCAAAGGCAACATGGCAATCATTATTAAAGACAAAAGCATTTTCTTTTCCAAGTAAATGGCATAAAGGCCGAGAAATTTTGCTAAAGTGTTTTATAAATCGTCTATAGAAACCGGCATGGCCTAGGAATGATCTAATTTCTTTCACAGTTTTAGGTGGGGGAAGTTTTGAAATAAGATCAACTTTTGCTTTATCAACTTCTATTCCCTCAGATGAGATTACATGACCTAAAACAATTCCTTTTTTAACCATAAAATGACATTTTTCCCAGTTAAGCACAAGATTTTTCTCTTTGCAACAAATTAAGACAAGTGAAAGATGGTGCAAACATTCATCAAAGGAAGAACCAAACACAAAAAAATCATCCATAAACACTTCAAGGAATCTTTTAACCATGTCAGAAAAAATTGAAATCATACACCTTTGAAAAGTCGCAGGTGCATTGCATAACCCAAAAGGCATGCGACAATAGGCAAAAGTTCTGAAAGGGCATGTAAATGTAGTCTTTTCTTGATCTTTTGGGGCAATGGGGATTTGGTTATATCTCGAATACCCATTAAGAAAGCAATAATATGCATGACCAGCTAAACGTTCAAGCATTTGATCAATAAAGGGTAATGGAAAATGGTCTTTTCTAGTAACATCTTCAGCTTTCTATAGTCTATGCACACTCTCCACCCCGTTTGTACTCTAGTAGGGATTAATTCATTTTTCTCATTTTCAACAACTGTGATCCCAGACTTCTTAGGCACAACTTGCACTGGACTAACCCATTGACTATAAAAAATAAGGTAAATGATACCTACGTCTAATAATTTTATGATCTCTTCTCTAACTACTTCTTTCATATTTGGATTTAGCCTTCTTTGACATTCCCGAGAGGTTTTGGCATTTTCTTCTAGATGGATTCTATACATACACATGGATGGGCTAATTCCTTTAATGTCTCTAATGGTCCAACCTATGGCTTCTTTATGTTTTCTAAGGACATCTAACAATTTATCTTCTTGTTCTCTATCTAAGGCGGATGCTATGATAACAGGTAGGGTTTCAGATTCTCCTAGAAAATCATATTTTAAATTTTCTAGCAAAGGTTTAAGGTCTAACTTTGGAGACTCGGAAATTGATTGAACATGAACTAAGGGTGAAAAAGGTTCAACTTTGGTTTCATTTAAGGGTATATACTCTAGCAAAGAATTCACATCATCATTAGAATCATCAACATGCAAGTTCATACCAAAGTATTTTTCACAAAAGTCAAGTAAGTTAGTTCCATCATCTTCACAAATACTATCTATCATGTTAACTTCATGCACTTCCTCACACTCAACATATTTAGCAACATTAAAAACATTCAATTCAACAGTCATATTTCCAAAAGATAATTTCAAAATACCATTACGACAATTAATGATTGCATTAGATGTAGCTAAGAATGGTCTACCTAAAATGATAGGAATTTGAGCATGCACATTTTCCACAGGTTGAGTATCAAGTACAATGAAGTCAACAGGAAAATAGAATTTATCAACTTTTATCAAAACATCCTCTATAATGCCTCTAGGAATTTTTACAGAACGATCGGCTAATTGAAGAGTTATAGAAGTAGGTTTTAGTTCACCAAGACCAAGTTGCTTATAAATAGAATAAGGCAATAAATTCACACCAGCACCCAAATCAAGAAAAGCCTTGTTAATAAAATGATCACCAATAATGCATGAAATTGTGGGACACCCAAGATCTTTATATTTAACAAGACTCTTGTAATGCACTAAACTCCAGGGATCGTTACGGTGTGCATTTTAAACACTGCTAAACTCGTTAATCGAGTCATTTGGCCATAATCGTGTAACTAAGTATGATTAGCAGTTTAGGGTTCAAACTTTTGGTTAAGATATAACGTTTCACTAAAACGTTTAACGTATACATTGAGATCCCAAAAATATAATTTAAAGGTTAATTACAACAAAATATTTACAACCAGCCGACCTAAGTGGCAAAATAGGGTTTAACCCTAGTTCTTCTTTCAACCCTCGGCTGTGGCAGTCGAGCAGCTGCATATGTACACATCGTCACCTAAGCTCTCCAACTCAAGGATGGTCCAGATTTCTTTTGCCTTTACCTGCACCACATAGCACCCGTGAGCCGAAGCTCAGAAAGAAAACTTAATATGCTCATGAACAAGTAATAACGTGTTACTAAGTCATAAAAGGCATGCCCATCAGTAATAACCCTACTCATGCATGCAAGCATGTACAAATAAATGTTTATGGAGTCCTGCACTCTGAGTAGATGACTAATAGGTCTCTCGCTCTGAGGTAGATGACTAATAAGTCTCTCTCTGAGGTAGATGACTAATAAGTCATTCTTTAAATAGATAACAGATAAGTCAATCTCGATTAGATAACTGATAAGTCTATCTCAATTAGATGACTGATAAGTCTATCTCGGTCAGATGACTGATAAGTCTATCTTGGTCAGATGACTGATAAGTCTATCTCAATTAGATGACTAACAAGTCTATCTCGGAGGTCCCATACCCTCCTAGCCATGTGACGTGTAGGTCACCTTAGCCTTTTGGCTCTGGCTCTAAATAACTAGCCTTTAGACTAGACAAGTGCTTTTGGTTTTCATCGAACTTAAGGTTGGTCAGGCATTAATGCTCATGATGAGTCATTCAATGCTTATGTCGATTAGATCTAATCTTTTCGGCTTGCGTTAAACACGCTATTACCGTTCTTGACTCATAAGCCAATACCATACGACTAGTGCTCAGTACTACTGTTGATCTTGACTGATAAGTCACAGCTTCACAATCAATACTGACACTAATGCCGATCCCTGACTAATAAGTTAGTGCTTCCTCAATGAGGTAACGCAAGCAGACATATATCATATGTCAAATATTCTGATATAAGGCATTTAGCATGCTTAATCAATAATCAAAAGCATAATTATAATCATGCACAAATACAGAGACTCAAGCTCTGATCAATCTCAATTTCAACATTCATGCCATGCCCTAATCTCATGTATCTTATGCATCACATACATCACATACTGGGTGCATTTTTCTTACCTTTGGTCCAAGCACATGTTACCAATAAACGAGCCACAAGCACGATCCTGATTCCAATCCCCTAGTGATAACCTAGTCACAACCATAGTATAAAACCTCATCAAAATGAGTAATAAAAGGTTCCCGGACCAAGACCTAGCCTCCAGGACGTCGAATCCCACTAAACTGGGTAGTAAGAACGATCCCGAGGCCTAAGGTTTGAGTTTCCACGATCAAAACACCACTTTGGCCACAAATGCCCTCAAGCGTCGCGACCCCACCTCACTGAGCCGCGACCCCCAGCCTAGACAGAGGCGCCAGCCTCAAGCACCTGCACCAAGTGACGCGGCCAACCTCCCAAGCGTCGCGGCCCCAAGACCCTTCAGCACCACCCCTCATTTGCACTAAGCTCGGGCTACGATGCCCAAGAATAGGGTCGCGATCCCACCTCGAAACCCAGCCAAATCCTCATTTTTACCATTTTAAAACCTTCCAAAAACCTACCCAAACATCTCCAAATTCCAAGATCAAAGTTCCCAAACATCCCCATGATCTAAAACCAACAAAACCCAAGCTTCAATTCAACAAAAACTCATCAAAACACAAAATCCAATTCAAGCTTAAAAACTTTAAAATCTTAGAACTTAAAACTTGGATTACCTCTGATTGAGTTGTTTTCCAACTAAATCCTTCGGCTAATAAGCTTCTAATCTTCCCTAGAATCGCTATGCCTCGATCCTCGCTTGAATCTGAATCTTAGAACTCAAGTTTCCTTCGAAAATGTGATCGCGTGTCGAAAATGGAACTTTGAGGGAGAGAGAACGCTCTTTTTATTTCTTAACAGGTTACTTCAAGCTTAAGTAGCCCCAAGCAAATCCTAATGCTCGGGGTCCCAAAAACACCCCCGGGGGTAAAATAGTCAAAACTTCAAGAATTTTCCCCTGATCTTACTAACTCCCAATTTATCATCAAATATTTATTCCAATTACCCAATATCCCGATAATGTGCTAAATATCCCTTGACTCACTCCGAGTCAAGTATAAATCCCGTTGTGACTTTCCCACTAGCTTATTTCCTAGGATCGTCTCATGCTGAGTAACCCTAGCATAACCAAAAAATAATGAAGCACCACACACATATCACACATATGCCAAATATGCCCGAAATGGCCAAAATATGAAAATCACCCAATTAATAAAAAATGGGTTCACATGCATATTTAATACACCTAAACATGCATATTATCATTTAATTTCATAATAAATCAATTATGGCCATCCTGGCCTCCTAATCAAGGTCTTAAATTTTATTAGGAAATTTTGGGGCATTACAACTATCCCCTTCTTACAGAAATTTCGTCCTCGAAATTTATCTGAACCGCCCGGAATATAAATTCCGCACAACTGATTCTAGTTTCCCAGGTCGTTCCCTCGACGTCGTTGTTTCTGTAATATACCTTAACTCAAGGTACAATTTTGTTCCTCAGAACCTTATTCTTTATATTAAAATCTGAATTGGCTACTCCTCAAAGGATAACTTAGCCTAAATCTCCAGATTCTCACAACTCAACACATGAGTTTCTTTTAACCCATGTTCTCAACATGGAAATACAAAATACACTGTATACAGCTGACAGTGCCAAAGATAAGGCCAATCCATAGACAACCATACCGGTCCCATCCAAGATTCAAACGGTCCTACTAATCTAGAGCTTAACTTGCTCTTACCTCTTCACCTCTTTCCATGGTGATACTTTAAGGGAGATACAATCTTCTACTTGGAACTTCATGTTCCTGCATCTCAAATCAACATAACTTTTCCATTTACTCTGAGAAGCGAGCTTCCAAGCTCCAACCTTTTAAAAAACCCCAATGGTCCCCTGAACTATCTCGGGATCTAGATATAATATCTCATTCATCTTATAAGATGCCCTTCCAATAATTGGATAACTCTCTCTCTCTCTCTGATTTACCATCAATCTGAGAGTAATAAATTGTATTAAATTCCAACTGTATATTTATCACCTTCTGCATCCTTCCCCAAAACTTGGAAGTAATAATAGAGTCTTCATTTGATAAGATGGACCTTGAATTCCCATGAAGGCATACCACCTCTCTCACACAAAGATTTGAATATTGATCAGCGGTATTACTCATCATTACTGATAGAAGTGGCTCACTTTAAATACTGGTCCATAATGGCCCAATCCAAATCACATTGATCCACTATCCTGGGCAGCCCCATCGCGAAACCCATCACGATGTTTCCTTATGTCCACTATGGAATACTCAAAGGCTACAATAGCCTTACTGGTTTCTGATACCCTGTCTCGACCTGCTTATCAGGTTAGGAACTTTGTCACGTATTCCCTTATGTCCCTCTCCATCCCAGGCCACCACTATAAAGCTTTCATATCCTGTTACATTTCCATGATGCCTGGATGAAGAGAATAAGAGGATAATATGAGATTCATCCAGAATCTCCCATTTAATCCCAGTGTCCATCGGATCTCAAGTCCGATTCTTATACCTAATAAACTCCTATCTGACACTGTATAATCCTTAGCTAATCCATCTAAGACATTCCCCTCGATTCTTCCATCTGCGGTTCACTTATCTATTTTTCTTTTGATCATTTACGAAATAATAAACTCAAATGTAAAACTAGCCACTTGACCCACCAGTAACTCTACTCTAGTTATGGTCATATCCTTTAACCAACATGGTGCATAGGCAATTCCTTTTCCCTATTACTGAGGTGTCATAACAACCTACAAACTGGTTCTGATCTGTAAGAAGACTTAGAACTCTTCCACAAAGCACATATAATATCCTGTCCGTTCAAGGAAACTCCTACTCTCTAAGGCATTCCTTGACCTTGGCAAATATCCAACTGAGAATATACTACAATATCATCGATCAAGACGATCACAAATCCAATTCAGATAATTCTTTGAATACTCTGTTCCTCTGTGTTGCGATTTTTCTGCTGCGCAAGTATACCCAATCAAATAAACAAGTAATAGTAGTGGAAGTACAATATCGTTCCGTCAGAGAATTGATCCACTAATTACCAAAAGCAAACTTTTATTTCTATTTGACTAATGAAAATCGAATGACAAATTAACAACTAATAATAAACTAGAAAAGCAAAGCTTAATTAACGAAATTTAATATAAGAGAAATATTAGAGCATTTTGATTTCATCAACCTTCAATTCTATTCAAGCAATAATACCACTAATATGATTCTTAAACCTATGATTATAGCAGGTTTACTATTGAGAATTCTATTCTTTCTCAAGATATAAAATATTCAGTTTACCTGTGAATTCTCTACATGTATGTGATCATTTTACACATAAACCGCATTAAGAACAAAAACCTAATTGCTACACAAACCAATTAGATACTTTCGTTCTAAATTGAAATCTATGTCTATTGCCTAAAGCTATTCCAATTCTTACTTTTCAGATATTGAATTAAAAGCAATAATCATGCAAAAGATGGTCAATCAATTACAAGCATTAAACATAAGAACAATAGATAAACATAAATTCAAAGAATCATAGAAATTGCATTAAAGATGAATAGAATATCCAATGACTACATTAAAATACTCTAAATAAGAATTTAGTTCATAATATTAAACATCATTGCATAATCTAAAATTCAAAAGCATAAAGAAAATGAAAATAAAACTAATCAATTCTTCTCTGTTTCTCCCCTCTGCCGTCCAGAACTCCCTAATCTCTCTCTCCGATCTTCCTTTATTTCCACCAAAACAAAACCTACGAAATTCCATGAAAAATTCCAAAAATACCCGTGTGCCGATATATTGCCTACAATATTGTGATATATCGCCTGACGAATATACTCGATGAAAACGCATAATATCTGTTGTCGTTTCTGCTTCAGCCAAAATCCATATTCTTCAATTGGCGATATATCGCCTGTGCCAAATTTCTGAATATTAACCAATTTTGACTAATTAAATTGATATTTACCGAATTCTCGTATTGATCAGAATTATAGCTACACACTACACAAGTTCACCAAATAGATCAAATACAAACTTTCACTTGAGAAAAACAACCAAGTCAAACTGAAAAAGTTATGAATAAGTGTATATTTTGTACGCTTATCACTCTGATTCATAGAAACAACTTGGCATTAACCAAATTCTCAGAACATCACCAGCACTCCCAGTGCTCTTATTTGGTATAACATTAGTCTTCTACATATCCTTCTCCCTAATCTCTAGCTGGTAATAACCAAATCAAAGATCCACCTTGGAAAATACTATCTTACTCAATAACTGAGCCTTTAATCCTAAAAACTTTGTTGAAGCCGTTTAATGTAGTGCCCTAGACCTGGTTCCATTTCTGACACCAATCAAATCACCATTTATCTTTTTATATGAAAGGTAATCCTGACAAATTCCCTAGAAATCCATCCAGAAACTTACAGACTACTCCAATCTAACCTAATCCCACTGGCACAACCTAAGTGGTATCCACCACACTAGCTAGGAGTTTTGTGCATCCCCCTGCAATAGATCTCTAGCTCTAAATACAGATGTCATAAGCATACAAAATCCATGCACAGTGCCAACTACCACAAGGGTCTCCCACTCTCAAACCGAAGAATTAATATCCTTTCCTTGCAATTTATCATTGCCTCACACTTGGCTAACCAATCCATATCCAGGATCATACTGAAGTCAGTCATAACCAACTTTATTAAACAACTGATGAGTCATTTCCACCATAATCTAACTCATCACAACATAACCATGCAATCTGCATATCAAATCTATGCTTCTCTAGATGCAACAAACAAAGAACAACATGGCACCAACTAGTCAGCATAATAAAAAATCAACATTAGAAAGCTGATCTGCCACCCCTGAGGAACCAACCTTAGTCTCAATCTCAGTCTCCGACTCTGACTGCCTCGGAATGAACACTCGAGCTGGAGTTGAGCTGTCCATCCCCTTTTGCTCGTCTGTCTCTCGACTTGGGCAATCCCTTTTGATATGCCCAACCATTCCACATAAGAAACATGTATTTCGTTGGCACCCCTTCAAATGACGCCTCTTGCACCGAGCGCATATTGGATAAGTCCTCTAGTTCTTATTCTTGCTCGCTCCAATAATCAGAGGTATCACTGCTTAAGCTCTGTGCTCTCCAGCACTCTCCTTCTCAATCTCATTTCTTGTGCTCTCAACAATAAGAGCATTCCCTGCAAACTGAGCATAGGTATAAATTTCATACACTAGGGCGACTCTAACGCCCTGAACTATTTTGGGATTTAATCCCTGGATAAACCTTTTCTTCCGAGCTACATTTGTGGGGACCATATCAAAAGCAAACTTGGCCAACCCATCAAATATGTTAATATACTCGGTTACTGTTGCATTTCCCTGAACGAGATTCAGAAACTCATTCATCTTAGCGGTCTGGGCTGCATCACAATAATATCTTTCATTGAACAGCTGCCTAAATTCTTTCCAGTCCATCACAACAATATCTCGTGTCTAGGATACTACTTCTCACCATGTTCGACATCATCCCACAATACATATGTAGCATAGATTACCCTATCGTGATCCACCAGCCCCATACTGTCAAGAATGGAACTGATCATGCCCATCCATTGCTCAGCTCTAAATGGATCTAGGCCTCCCTCAAAGACTGGAGGGTAATACTCCTGGAATCTTCCACAAAGAAATTCCCATCTGTTCTCAACTCTAGGCTGAGCCAAAACTGGTGCTACTCCTGGCATAACAAAGGAAGAGGAATTCCCCGACAGGTTCTGCTGTTGCTTCAAACACTTGATCTCTTCCTCTTGCCTCTGCAATCTTAATTGCACATCTGTAAAAATTTGCTGGAAATTCTGAGGGTTAGATGAAGAACTTAAATCCTGGATGTAACTCCCAGCCTCTGTATAACTACCACCAGGCCTCATTATCTGCCTTGGATTCATACCTGTTGATTGAATCTGCAGTCAATAACTTGACCCATTAAATATGATGAACATATCAAGAGCTTTCCCCACAAAATCAATCATACCACAATACAATCACAAACCACTGTAGTGCTAAAAACATGCCCATGGCATTCATACATCACTCATAATCCCTGCTCTTCCAACAGGCATACCATGCCTCCAACTCCAGCATGCAATTAATACATTTATATATATATATTCATGGAGCAGGTAATTATATAGTCAAGATTCAGGCTCTATCAGGATCTCATGCTCCCTAATACAATGTGCAGGTAAAGCATTTACATTCTATTTAAGCAATTAAGCACATAACTACAGAAATAATTACCATTCCCTGAGTGAAGCTATCTTTAATGACGAGTGTACATGCCCAGCTTGTCTTCAGGAACCCTTAACCTTGGCTCACTTTGATACCAAGTTGTAATGCCCTAAACTCCAGGGATCGTTACAGTGTGCATTTTAAACAGTGTTAAACTCGTTAATCGAGTCATTTGACCATAATTGTGTAACTAAGTATGATTAGCGGTTTAGGGTTAAAACTTTTGGTTAAGATATAACGTTTCACTAAAATGTTTAATGTATACATTGGGATCCCAAAAGTATAATTTAAAGGTTAATTACAACAAAATATTTATAACTAGCCGACCTAAGCGGCAAAATAAGGTTTAACCCTAGTTCCTCTTTCAACCCTCGGTCGTGGAGGTCGAGCAGCCACATATGTACACATCGTCACCTAAGCTCTCCAACTCAAGGATGGTTCAGCTTTCTTTTGCCTTTACTTGCACCACATAGCACCCGCGAGTCGAAGCTTAGCAAGAAAACTCAATATGCTCATGAACAAGTAATAACGTGTTACTAAGTCATAAAAGGCATGCCCCTACTCAAGCATGCAAGTAGGTACAAATAAATGTTTATGGAGTCCTGCGCTTTGAGTAGATGACTAATAAGTCTCTCTCTGAGGTAGATGACTAATAAGTCATTCTTTAAATAGATAACTGATAAGTTCATCTTGATTAGATAACTGATAAGTCTATCTCAATCAGATGACTGATAAGTCTATCTCAATTAGATGACTGATAAGTCTATCTCGGTTAGATGACTGATAAGTCTATCTCAATTAGATAACTGATAAGTCTATCTCGAAGGTCTCATACCCTCCTAGCCATGTGACGTGTAGGTCACCTTAGCCTTTTGGCTCTGGCTCTAAATAACTAGCCTTTAGACTAGACAAGTGCTTTTGGTTTTCATCGAACTTAAGGTCGATCAGGCATTGATGCTCATGATGAGTCATTCAATGCTTATGTCGATTAGATCTAATCTTTTTGGCTTGCGTTAAACACGCTAATACCGTTCTTGACTCATAAACCAATACCATATGACTAGTGCTCAGTACTACTGTTGATCTTGACTGATAAGTCACAGCTTCACAATCAATACTGACACCAATGGCGATCCCTGACTAATAAGTCAGTGCTTCCTCAATGAGGTAATGCAAACAGACATATATCATATGTCAAATATTCTGATATAAGGCATTTAGCATGCTTAATCAATAATCAAAAGCATAATTATAATCATGCACAAATACAGAGACTCAAGCTCTGATCAATCTTAATTTCAACATTCATGCCATGCCCTAATCTCATGTATCTTATGCATCACATACATCACATACTGGGTGCAGTTTTCTTACCTTTGGTGCAAGCATAGGTTACCAATAAACAAGCCACAAGCACGATCTTGAATCCAATCCCCTCGCGATAACCTAATGACAACCATAATCTAAAACCTCATCATAATGAGTAATAAAAGGTTCCCAGACTAAGACCTAGCCTCCAGGACGTCGAATCCCACTAAATCGGGCAGTAGGAATGATCCCGAGGCCTAAGGTTTGAGTTCCCACGATCAAAACACCACCTTGGCCACAAATGCCCTCAAGCGCTGCGGCCCCACCTCACTGAGTCGCGGCCCCCAGACTAGACAGGGGCGTCAGCCTCAAGCACCTGCACCAAGCGTCGCGGCCCCAAGGCCCTTCAACACCACCCCTCATCTGCACTAAGCTCGGGCCGCGGCGCGCAAGAACAGGGTCGCGGGCCCACATTGAAACCCAGCCAAAACCTCATTTTTACCATTTTAAAACCTTCCAAAAACCTACCTAAACATCTCCAAATTCCAAAATCAAAGTTCCCAAACATCCCCATGATCTAAAACCAACAAAACCCAAGCTTTAATTCAATCAAAAACTCATTAAAACACAAAATCCAATTCAAGCTTAAAAACTTTAAAAACTTAGAACTTAAAACTTGGATTACCTCTGACTGAGTTGTTTCCCAACTAAATCCTCTGGCTAATAAGCTTCTAATCTTCCCTGGAATCCCTATGCCTCAATCCTCGCTTGAATTCGAGTCTTAGAACTCAAGTTTCCTTTGAAAATGTGATCGCGTGTCGAAAATGGAACTTTGAGGGAGAAAGAACGCTCTTTTTATTTCTTAACATGTTACTTTAAGCTTAAGTAGCCTCAAGAAAATCCTAATGCTCGGGGTCCCAAAAACGCCCCCGGGGGTAAAATAGTCAAAACTTCCAGAATTTCCCCCTGATCTTACTAACTCCCAATTTATCATCAAATATTTATTCCCATTACCCAATATCCCGGTAATGTGCTAAATATCCCTTGACTCACTCCGAGTCAAGTAAAAATTCTGTTGTGACTTTCCCACTAGCTTATTTCCTAGGATCATCTCGTGCTGAGTCCCTAGCATAACCAAAAAATAATGAAGCACCACACACATATCACACATATGCCAAATATGCCCGAAATGGCCAAAATATGAAAATCACCCAATTAATAAAAAATGGGTTCACATGCATATTTAATACACCTAAACATGCATATTATCATTTAATTGCATAATAAATCAATTATGGCCCTCCCGACCTCCTAATCAAGGTCCTAAACCGTATTAAGAAATTTTGGGGCATTACAACTCTTATATTGAATAATGGAACTAGCTTGTTCAGTTAAAAATGCCTTTTTAGGAACATTAGTGTTTCTTTTAACAGTACAAAGATCCTTTAAAAATTTAGAGTAGGCAGGAATTTGTTTAATGGCATCTAAGAAAGGGATATTGATACTAACTTGTTTAAAAACTTTTAAGATGTCATCATATGGCCGCTTTTTTTTAATTGGAAGTAATCTTTGTGAGAATGGGACTTTTGGAATGAAATGATGGATTGAAGTTTCCTTGTTTGAAGAGTCATTGACATTAGAACTAGAAGGCTGACTCTTTTATTTTTCTTTTTCAACCTCAGGTATGTAATCGAGTTTGACAATGTTCTTTTCGGACCTAAGAGTTGAAATTGATTTGACTTCTCCATTATGACTAGACTTTCCTATCTCATATTGACCTTTTGGATTAGGGATAGGTTGACTAGGGAATGTTCCTTTTTCTCTATCAGCTAAAGCAGTAGCGAGTTGTCCTACTTGTGTCTCGAGTTTGGTAATTGATTGAGACTGATTTTTTAGGATTTGTTGAGTGGATTGCATAAATTGTTGTAAAGTATCTTCTAAGGAAGGTTTCCTTTGTTGAGGATATGGTTGATTTTGTGAGGCATGAGTTTGGTTTTGTGTGTTGTATTGGTGCCTTTGATTCATTTAAGGTTGGTTTTGTCTCCAAGAAAAGTTTGGATGGTTTCTCCAATTTGGATTATAAGTGGATGAAAATAGGCTATAATTTGGTTTCCCGTAAGTATGAAGAGTATTGGCCTCCTCAGAAAAGGCTTCTTAGTAGGAAGGACATGATTGGGCATTATGGCAAGGACTAGAACATATAGTACAAACATCTTTTCTTGGTTGTTTTGGAGAATTTATAGTTTGGCTTATGGCTAAAGCTTCTACTTTTCTTGCTAATTTGTCTAAGGATATTCTTAAGTCTAATTCATCTTTTACTTCATACCTTCCTCCACTTTTTGGTGAATTAGTTTTCCTAGACCTAGTATCAAAATAATTCTATTGTTGTGAATTGACAGACAAATCTTCAAGGGCGTCCCAAGCCTCTTGTCCTTGAAATTTTAAAAAATTTCCAGTATGCATAGATTGAATCATTTGAGGATTAGAGGGAGTCAAACCATCATAAAAATATTTTACAAGTCTCAATTTTTCAAAACCATGATGAGGACATTTTAGTAATAAATCTTTAAATCTTTCCCAACATTCATAAAACTCTCCATTATCTTTTTGAAAAAACTCGAAGATTTCTCTCCTTAGACTATCAGTTTTAAACATAGGAAAAACATTCAGCAAGAATTTATTATAAAGTTGATCTCATGTAGTTATAGACCCTGTGGGAAGGGAATTTAACCAAGCTTTTGATTTATCATTTAATGAAAAAGGGAACAATCTTAGTTTGACCGACTAATTAGCAATATTTTGAAATTTAAATGTTGAGCAAATTTCTAAGAAATCTTTGACATGCATGTAAGGATCTTCTCTATCTAACCCATAAAAAGATGGCAACAATTGAATGATTGACGGTTTAAGCTCAAAATGGGTAGCAGAAGTGGTTGGAAGAACAATACATGAAGGAGCATTAGATGAAATAGGTGCAAAATACTCAAGCAATGTTTTTTCAAGCACAACATTTTCATCAACAGGATTTCCAGTAATATTAGCAATTGGTTCCATGATGCTCAAATTTTTACTAACGCTATCAATTTCAAACGAAGATAAACGTCTTTTTACTAATCGATTTTTCGAGTTACGTTCCCAATGATGCATACAATTTTCACAAACAAGGCAACAAAGCAAATCTCAAACAAACAATTTTCTGATGTGGAAGATCAGTTAAAACTACAACCATAGAGCATACTTAGAATTTTTAGAGATTTCACAACAATATAATTTTATTTTTTTTTGGTTTACTTGTCCCCAGGCCTAGTTGATTCAACTTACTCGCACACTACTAACAACTACCTGAGGTTAATTAGTAGAGGCGGATTGAGAATTTTGTTCAAATTTCCTTTAAGCAAAAATTTCTTATGGTGAAAGCACAAGATTTAGGTTTCTCTTTTTTAATCAAGTATTTTTTTCACAATTACACAATAATATGATAAAAGACAAAGAAAACAATAAGGTAAAATTAAATAAGACTATAAAAAATTAGGCAAGAGTAGGGAGGCATAGCATGCCATCAACCATAACAAAAATAAGGTAAAAATTAGGAGACACAAGTGCCATCAACTAAAACATAAGATAAAAGACTAGGAGGCAAAATTGCCATCAACTAGCTAGGAGGCAAAATTGCCATCAAGTAGTAAATTGCAAAAAATAAAATAAAATAAAAATAACAACTAGATAAATAAAGAAAATTTCAACAAAGGTTAGGAGGCACAAGTGCCGTCAACTAAAAAAAACAATAAATAAAAATATATAAGTAAGTTTTTTTTATGGGTGGTAGAACCGTCCCAACTTTTCTTCTTATTTTTTTTTTTAGTTTTAAATATATTTATTTTTTTATATTTTTGTATATAAATATTTTTTACGTGCAAAAATTAAATAACTAGTAGAAGAATTCACTAACCTTGAGATAAATTTCGTTTCTTTTCTTGCAACTCCCCGGCAACGGCGCCAAAAACTTGATGGACCCAAAATGGGTATGTTTTAAAAATTTATATCGCAAGCGCACAAATCGTTCACATAGAATAGAGATCATGTAAGCAAGGATGTCGAACTCAAAGGAGTTGTCTAAAATCAAAAGGAAAACTATTTTAAACCAAAATTAATAAATTCTAACCTAGCTCCAAAGATTGATGAGATTTAATGTCATGAACATAAAATAATAGATTTAAAATAAAGCTATTTAAGAGAATAAAAATAAACCAATAATGATTTAAAAATAAGTGTTGAAAGGAAATATTATTAAAATACTAGAATCCAAAAAATGTAAGTTTAATAATACTTATTAGTATATTGATTCCCAAGTTTTAGTGATAGTTAAAATAAGTCAAACTATCATTTTCCAAATAGATTTAGAATTTTAAGCACAAATTATTTCTAAAAAGATAGGATTTTTCTTCACTTTTAAAAAAAATATAATTTCAAAGTATTTAATGTGAATCAACCTAATGAAAAAAAAAAATCAAATATCATTATTTATAAGGCAAAACATAATATTTTTGTTCTAAGCATTGGATGTGTACAATTTAATGACACATCTTACACAAAGAATATTATGTTTTGCAAAATGAAGAACAAAGTGCAATATTATCTAACAATCCAAAATATGAGATATTAAAGATGAAAGACATATATGAAGAAGAAAAATCCATAAACTTTGTTGCATTACAAGGGAAATCAACACACAACATAAATATTACCTAGTTACAAGTTTCTTCATCATGATCTTATTAATCTTATGAAAAGGAATAAAAGTGCATAACAAGGATAGAAATTACAAAATAAATCAAATGCTCTTGAAAAATACTAAAATGGAAGAGGGAATGGTAGAGAGAAAATGGTAGAAAATATGATGGTTACCCAAAAACCAAGCACCCCCTAAAATGGTCTTGAAATTTCATATTTATAGCCAAAATGAGAGCATTAAAATAATCAACTTAAATTAATTAAATTGATTAAATCAATTAAATAAAAGAATTATGGAAATTAGAGGTAAATTATAGGGTGTAATGATGATTTTGTGGTGAAATATGTAGAAAAATTGGGTAAAATGTGGTATTTTTGGACATAAGGGACAAAGGTACATTGTTGGGCTCAAGACACCATACTCCTTTTGTTTTCTTGGGTTGGCAGATGGCAGAGGAGGAGCTTCGGGTGGGCCTGGGCTTGGAGCAGTAAAGGAGGCCCAAGGAGCTGGGCTGGTTCGGCAGGGCAGGGGTGCAAGGCAGGTTTGGGCCTAACTGAAGGGGCAGCTGAAGGCTAAAGGAGAGGAAGCGTGGGCTTATAGGAGGGTTGGGCGTGTGCTAGGCTGAGTGAGGCAGCTGGGGTGGCAGGCCCACGGCTGGGAGGGCTTCTTTGGGCCTAGGAAAATGTCAATTTTCTTCCTTTCTTTTCCTTGAAAATGTTAATTTTTCCTTCATTTTTCTTGCTTTTCAAGAGCAAAAAATGCAACAAATTCTCTACAAAGATAAACATAAATTAAATTAAAACTAAATATTTTCATTAATAAAATATACAACATAAGTTCCATGAAAATATTAATTAAAACTTAATTTATTTAAACATTTAAACTCAAAATTGCATCCTTTTACTTCTAACTTAACAACAATAATATAAATAATTAAACTACAACATATTATAACAAAATATCTATAAAAACATATAAAAATCCAAAAAATTACAATAAGACTAATAAATTAAAAATTACTTAAAAACTTAATAAGTTACATAAAAATTCAAAGACTAAGCAACAATTAGCATAACAAAATGTGGTAAAATAACTCTATTTTGTAGAGTTATCATAACCTTTCATGGAAGAGGCTGCATCAGTGTCCCTAATCAAATACCAATAGCCCGGTTTGTTTCCCAAAAGGTGGGTTCATCTACTTAAGGGCCACTTGGGTGATCCCCGTCCTTTCGAATTCCCCACGTTTTACATACGTGTCCCTCAGTAATTGGTGCGTCTGTGTCACTCGCGCCTCACAAATCTGGAGAGAATCTGTTGATTGTCGCGTTGTCAGACGGGTTTCAGCGTGATTTCTGTGGCGTCTCATCTATACGAGAGATGCTGATAAAGTGCTCAAGTGGGCTATTTAATATCTCTGCACCATCTGGGACCATTGGATGAGGATTTTTTTTGAAAATTTCCTAACGTGGATCGTTGGATCGGGTGGACGCAGATTGCAAAGTGGCGAAGCCACAATCTGATACTTGGTGGGGCTTGTAACGCCCTGGATACCCAAAGACCGTTACGGTGAACGTTGAACCGTGAATTTAACTCGCCACCCAAGTTCTTTGGTTAAAAACGTTCTTCTAGGTGTTATTAATAGGTTAAGGTGGAAAACCAATCAAAAGGAAATGATATATTTTATTTAAAACATAAAACTGTTCATGGGCCCATCAAAACATTTATAAGTTATTTACAACTCTAAATGGTCATTACAGTTTAAATTTACAACCCGCCGACCTAAGCGACAAAAATAGGATAAACCCCCTAGTTCCTCTGAGAACTCCTTGGTCGTGCTGGTCAAGCGGTCGTATATGTACACATCACCACCTAAGCTCTCCACTCAAGGTTGGGTGAGCTTTTCTTTCCCTTTACCTGCACCACATAGCACCCATGAGCCAAAGCCCAGCAAGAAAATACAGTAATGCATATAAATATTATCAAACGATTATTATTATAATCACACAGAGCTTATAGCTCTGAATAGATGAGTGAATATCACTTCAGGTTCTGGTAAACCATAATGAGTGACTGATAAGCAAGTTACTAGCTTAAACAGATGAGTGACTGTTGGGTAAGTCACTAGCTTAAACAGATGAGTGACTATTGGGTAAGTCACACGGGGCTCGGCACCCACAGCCATGTGACTAAATATTCACTGTGGCTCTAAGTAACTAGCCTTTGGCTAGACAAGCGCTTATAGTATTCATCGAACTTGAGGTCGGTCTGGCATTAATGCTTTGCTGAGTCATTTAATGCAGATGTCGATTAGATCTAATCTTTGTTGGCTTGTGTTGAACACGCTAAGGTCGTTCCTGACTTATGAGACAGCACTGTGTGACCAGTGCCCAGTACCACTGCCGAACTTGACTAATGAGTCACAACTTCACAGTTGATACTGACACCTTTGCCAATTCTGACTATTCAGTCAGTACCATGCACAAGTGAGCAAGATTTGCTAAGCATTCAATAATCAATCCTTGTTCACATTTAAACATTCAACATGCCTCATGAATAACCATGCATGTCACATATGGGGTGCAGTTTTCTTACCTCTGATTCGAGCGAGAATTAATATAAGAACGACCCTTGAGAACGATCAACCTTTAAGTTCCTTAGTGGTCACCTAGTCATAACCAAATATGGGATTCCATCAATAAAATGAATAATAAAAGTTCCCGAACCAAGATCTAGCCTCCTGGACGTCTAATCCTACTAAACCGGGTAGTAGGAACGATCCTGAGGCCTAAGGTTTGAGTTCCCATGAAAAAAACACATTTTTGGCCAAAAAGCTCTTAAGGGCCGTGGCCATACTTCCACCATGCCGCGGCCCGCCTCCCAAACAGAGGTGCCAGCCTCAAGCTCCTGCACCCAATGTCGCGGCATTGCCTCCCAGCAGCCAAAAACCCCTATTTTCTCCCATCAAAACCTCGCGATTCTCTTTGAAACCAAGCTTTCAAACCACTCCCAAACTTCACCCAACACATCCAATTTAACCCCTAAACTTCATCTACATCATACCCTCATCAAAACCCAAGCACCCAAACTCAAAAAACTCCCATTGATTCCAACTATCCATATCAAAACCCACAGGCTGAAAACTATAAGAAAAACAAAGCAATTCTTACCTCAAACTGGTTTTGAATCCCTTTCAATGAATTAATCAAGTTCCTAAGCTCAAACCTTTAGCTTCCTAGCTTAATCCCTCAATTTGGCTTATAAAATTCCAAAGCAGAAAAGAGAGAAAATGATGAATGTGAGGAAGAAGGTGAAGCTCTGTTTTGTTCTGTTCTTTCTACAGGCTTCTACAGCCAATAAAGTCATATATATCCATGCCAAATGGCCTTAATGCCCCTAGGTCATTTAAAAGCTTCTAAAGTCTCCCCAAGGGTAAAATCATCATCTTCCACCTATTTCGTTAATCATAATTAACGCTCTTCTATTCCCGCTATTCTCGATATTCTCAAATACCAATAATTCAAATCTCGTCACTCTTTTATTCCCGGTAACACTCTAATCACCAAAACACCCCGAGACTCACCCTGAGCCTCGAACTCAAGCCTGTTATGACCAAACCGATAATTTATATTCAAAGATCGTCTCATGCCGAATAGCTCGAACAAATCCACATTATAATGTGGCCTCAACAATTAATCACAAGCCTTCACCAAAACATACAGATATACCCTCAATGGGCCAAATTACCAAAATGCTCTAATAATCAAATGTGGACCCACATGCATGCATTTAACATCATATTATAATATAATTCACATAAACATGCATATTGTCATTTAATGGCATAATAAAACAATTATGGCCCTCCCAGCCTACTAATCCAACCATTAAACCACATTTGGGATTTCAGGGCATTACAACTATCCCATCCTTACAGAAATTTTGTCCTCGAAATTTACCTGAACAGCTCGGGATACTGACTCTGCATATCTGACTCCAGCTCCCAAGTCACTTCCTCGACCTTGTTGTTCCTCCACAATACCTTAACTAAAGGTATCATCTTATTTCTGAGGACCTTGTCCTTTATGTCAAGTATCTGGATTGGCTGCTCCTTAAAGGAGAGATTTGCCTCAAGCTCCAGATCTTCATAGCTCAAAACATGATTCACATTAGATACATACCTCTGAAGAGCTGAAACGTGAAGCACATTATGCACTGCTGACAACGCCGGTGGCAAGGCCAACATGTAAGCCACCTGACCAATCATCTCCAGGATCTCAAATGGACCTACAAACCTAGGGCTCAGCTTACCCTTCTTCCCAAATCTCCTCACCCATTTACATGGCGAGACTCTAAGGAAGACATAGTCTCCCACTTGGAACTCCACGTTCCTACGCTTGGGATCTGCATAGCTCTTCTGTCTACTCTAAGAAGCGAGCATCTGAGCTCTAATCTTCTCAATGGCCTCACTGGTCCTTTGAACTGCCTCAGGACCCAAGTATCTTCTTTCACCTGTCTCATCCCAATGAATGGGAGATCTGCACTTCCTACCATACAACATCTCATAAGGTGCAACTCCAATGGTAGACTGATAACTGTTGTTGTAGTAAAACTCTATCAAAGGTAGATACTTACTCCAAGATCCACCAAAGTCCAGCACACATGCCCACATCATGTCTTCTAATATCTGGATCGTCCTCTCAGATTGCCCATCTGTCTGAGGATGATAAGCAGTACTGAACTTTAACTATGTTCCCATAGCCTTTTGTAAACTTCCCCAGAACTTGGAAGTAAAAGTGGGGTCCCGATCTGACACAATTGACCTCGGCACTCCATGGAGGCGCATGATCTCTCTCACATAGAGATCTGTATACTGATCAACTGTATATGTAGTCCTCACTGGCAAGAAGTGAGCTGACTTGGTATAGCGATCCACAATAACCCAAATAGAATCATGTTGACCAACAGTTCTGGGCAACCCCACCACGAAATCCATCGTGATGTCCTCCCATTTCCACTCTGGGATATCCAGAGGCTGCAATAACCCTGCCGGCCTCTGATACTCAGCCTTGACCTGTTGACATGTCAAGCACTTAGCTACATACTCTACTACGTCTCTCTCATCCCCAGCCACAAATACAACGATCTCACATCCTGATACATCTTCGTGGTGCCTGGATGCAAAGAGTAAGGTGTAGTATGAGATTCATCCAGAATCTCTCACCTCAAAGCAGTGTCTAACGGAACACATATCCGCCCTTTGTATCTCAACAAGCCCAAATCAGACACTGTATAATCTCTGGATGCTCCAGCCAAAACATCCTCTCCGATCTTGACCAGCTGTGGATCACCCAACTGACCCTCCTTGATTCTCTCTAATAGTGTAGACTGTAGCAAAATATTGGCCAACTGGCCCACCAGAAACTCTATACCAGCTCTGGTCAGGTCATCAGCTAACTCTCTGGCTATCAGCCTCGCACCATAAATCTGCCCCGGACCCTTACGGCTTAAAGCATCAACTACCAAGTTGGCTTTTCCTAGATGATACAAAATCTCACAGTCATAATCTTTTACTAACTCCAGCCAACACCTTTGTCTCATATTCAAGTCCTTCTGCGTAAAGAAGTATTTCAGGCTCTTGTGGTCTGTATAGATCTCACACTTCTCCCCATAAAGATAATGCCTCCATATCTTTAAAGCAAAGACCACAACCGCCAACTCCAAATCATGAGTGAGATATCTCTTTTCATACTCCTCCAGCTGACGTGAAGCATAAGCAATTACCTTCTCTGACTACATCAGAACACAGCCCAAACCCTGATGAGAAGCATCACAATAAATCACAAATTTCTCCTGGTCTGTTGGAAGACTCAGAATCGGAGCTTTAATCAATCTCTGCTTCAGTTCCTGGAAGTTGTTCTCACATTTATCTGACCACACAAATTTCTGACTTTTGTGTGTCAGCTCAGTCAATGCAGTAGCTATCTTTGAGAACCCTTCCACGAAATTCCTATAATAACCTGCCAATCCAAGGAAACTTCTAACTTCAGAAGCATTATTTGGCCTTGACCAATCTCTGACTGCCTCAATCTTCGCTGGATTTACCTTAATCCCCTCCTTACTGACAATGTGCCCAAGAAAGGATACCTGAGATAATCAGAACTCACATTTCTTGAACTTTGCAAACAGTTTGTGTTCCCTCAGTCTCTATAGAACCAACCTCAGATGTTGCTCATGCTTTGACTCAGACTGAGAATATACCAGAATATCATCGATGAAGATGATCACAAACTGATCCAGATAATCCTTGAACACTCTGTTCATCAGATCCATAAAAGCAGCAGGGGCATTAGTCAATCCAAAAGACATGACTAAGAACTCATAATGCCCATACCTGGTACGAAAAGCAGTCTTCGGTATGTCTCCCTCCTTGACCCTCAACTGATGATAACTAGAACGAAGGTTGATCTTTGAGAAAACCTTCTTACCTTGCAACTAATCGAACATATCATCTATCCTTGGCAAAGTATACTTGTTCTTGATTGTTAACTTATTCAGTTCTCTGTAATCAATACACATCCTCAGAGAACCATCTTTCTTTTTCACAAACAGAACTGGCGCTCCCCAAGGTGAGAAACTAGGTCTGATAAAACCCAAATCCAACAGCTCTTGCAACTATACCTTTAATTCTTTCAACTCAGCTGGGGCCATTCTGTAAGGTGCCCTAGACATTGGCTCCGTCCCTGGTGCCAGTTCTATCACAAACTCAATCTCTCTGTGTGGTGGCAACCCTAGCAAATCTTCTGGAAACACATCCAGGAATTCACAAACTAATCTCGTCTCTTCTGGTCTCACTGGCACGACCTGAGTGGTTTCAACCACACTGGCTAAAAATCCAATGCAACCCCCTTGCAATAGATCTCTAGCCCTCAAAACAGAAATCATAGGTATGCGGGGTCCATGCACAGTACCAACAATCACAAAATGATCCTCACCTTCAGGCTCAAAGGTGACCATCTTCCTTCTGCAATCAATGGTTGCCCCATACTTTAATAACTAGTCCATAACTAGAATCATGTCGAAGTCAGTCATAACTAACTTTATCAGATCCACTGACAACTCTCTGCCCTCCACTGTCACTGGGAAAGATCTGATCCATTTCCTGGATACAACTAATTCCCCAGTGGGTAACAAAGTTCCAAACCCCACAGCATAAAAATCATAGGGTCTACACAGTCTACCAATAATTCTACTAGCAACAAAAGAATGTGTAGCACCAGAATCAATCAAAACATTATAAAGGGTTCCAGCACTAAGAATCTAACCTGTAACTAGTGAGGGAAAAGCCTTAGCTTCTGCTTGTGTCAATGCGAACACTCGAGCTGGGGTCGAGCTGTCCGCTTTCTTGGATTCTTCCTTTCTTGCCTTAGGGCAATCTTTCTTAAAATGACTACTGCTCCACACAGATAGCAGGTCTTTGCCCTACACTCTCTCAAATGATGCCTCTTGCATCTAGGGCAATAAGGACCTTGATGACTGATAACTCTACAAAATAGAGTTATTTTACCACTTTTTATGTGCTAATTGTTGCTTAATTCTTGAGTTTTTAATTGATTTATTAAGTTTTTAAGTAATTTTGAATTTAGTAATCTTATCATGATTTTATATACTTTTGTGTGTTTTTATAAGTATTTTGTTGTAAAATATTGTAGTTAATTATTTTAATTATTATTGTTAAGTTAGTGGTAAAAAATGTTGAATTATTGAACTTAAATGTAAAATATAAATTAAGTTATAATTAATATTTTCAAAGAATTAAATTGATTTATTTTATAGTTGAAAATATTATATTATGATTTATTTTATATTTATTTTGTAGGGAATGTATGCTCTTAAAAAGAAAGAAAAATGAAGGACAATATGGCATTTTCAAGAAAGCAAGACAAAGAGTTGGCATTTATAAAAAAAAAAGCCTTATTTGGGCCCAAGCCCAACAACTCCTCCACCTGTCTCCCACGTTGCCTCCAGCAGCAACAAAGTCATCAATCAGCTGCCTCCCAACTCCATCCAGCTGGCACCACCTGAAGCTCCTTCAGCATTCCCTCACCAACGCCACGACCAGGCCATCAACAAAGCAGCCCCAATGCCCAACCGTGACCATCTCCTCCTTCAGCAGCCCATCACTTCGGCCCACATCCATTTCCTCTCCAGCCAGCCATTCGGCCCAGTCACCACAGCCCAGCCAAGCTGCCAACACAGCCACAAAAAGACCCAAAACTCACATTTTTATTCCCAATATTTTTCACTCAAATATCAATTCACTCTTCCCTATTTTTCTTACCTAAATAAACATTCCTAATTCATTTTTTTTTACCCTAGCTTTTCACTAATCTTTTACCCAACCAAACATTTCATCTTTCCAATACTCTTACACTTACTCTATTTATCCTACCACTTCCCAACACAATTAAATTAATCAATTTATTTATTTTAATTTGATTAATTTAATCTCCATATTTTTCCTATAAATAGAGTCTTGTAAGACCATTTGGAGGGCTCTTCTTCATCTTTTCAACCTCTTCTACACTCCATATTTTTCTCTCTTCTTTTCATTATTTTCTCTCTACCATTTTCATCTTTTAAAGAGCATGTCAAGTATGTTATTTTGTAATTTTTATTTCAATCTAGTTATGAGCTTCTAATCTTTTTTCAAGATTATTAAGATGATGATGAAGCAAAATGTAACTAGATAGTATTTTTTGTTGTATGTTGATTTCCCATGTGTGCAACATTGTTTATGGATTTTTCTATCAAAGATATGCATTTTTCATCTAGTGTTGATTGTTAAAGCATATTACACTTAGTTCTTCATTATGCAAAAATATGATATTCTTTGATTAAATGTTTTTCATTAAATTGTTCACATCTAATTCTTAGAGCATAAGTATCATATTTTGCCTAAACATAATCTCTTTGATTTTTTGTAGTTTCATTAAGTTGTAACACAACTAATGCTTAGAAATTATATCTTATATAAGTGAAGAAAAATCCTACATTTTTGAAAAAGTAGCTTGTGCTTGAATAGAAAATGTATTTTGAAAAAAATATAGTGTGATTTATTTCAACTATATCTAAGCTTGGGAATCAATATATTTATAAATATTATTGAACTTACATTTTGTGGATTCTAATATCTTAATAATCTTATTTTACATATCTCATTTGAAAACCATTTTTCTATTTAATCTTAAATCTTTTTATTACTTGTCTTTTATTTTTCTAAAACAAAATCTCATCAAATATTTGGAACTAGGTTAGAATATTCTTGCTTCGTTTGAAATAGTTTCTTTTGATGTTAGTCAACTCCCATGGGTTCGACCTCGTACTTACATGAACATTATATTCCGAAACGATTCGTGCACTTGCGAGTTTAAATATGAAAACACCCTCTTTTGGGATCAACAATGACCCATTGAAATACCACGGGGCCACCTATCAAGACTTGGAACTGGGCAGGTATCAGGAACCTTCCTCTTCTGATCACTGGGGCCTCCACCCCTACCAGAACCCATAAATGGAGGACCTGTCCTCCAAAACTCCTTTCTGGCTGCACTATCTCGCCATATCTTCTTCTCTGCACTCTCAGCTGTGAGTGCCTTCTCAACCACCTGTGCATAGGTAGTAACCCCAGCCACAGTGGTAATACAAATATCATGGGCTAATCTGGGTTGTAGCCTCTGGAGAAATCTCTCCCTCCTGGTCCCATCAGTGGGCACCAGCTCCATGGCAAACGTTGCCAAACGATCAAAATTCAGGGCATACTCAGTCACTGACAAACTTCCCTGAAGCAATCTGATGAACTCCTCAGCTTTTGCTGCCCTGATGGCATCGTTGTAATATTTCTCGTTGAACAGAGTTTGAAAATCTTCCCAACTCAGGGCATTAACGTTTTTGGTCTGGGTAATAACCTCCCACCAAATTCGGGCATCCTCCCGAAACATATAAGTGGCACAAGCCACCCTCTCATTACCAGTCATCCTCATGAAGTCCAGGATGGTGGTAATCATACTCATCCACTGCTCTACCTTGGCAGGATCCGCACTACCCTAAAAAACTGGAGGTTGCTGCTTCCTGAACCTTTCATAGAGAGGCTCCCATTTATTACCAACCTCAGGCAGCTACTCAGCTGCTAGTACCGACACAGGAGGTGCCTCTGATACACTGGCCACTACAGGTGCTTGCTGCTATCTCAGGAGGCGGAGTTCTTCTCACTGTCTCAACATTGTAGCCTGCAGATAGTTAAACAACTATTGCCAGTTTGCAGGGGCTGGCTGTGGAATTTGTCCCTGGTCATTCTCTTGACCCTGATTATTATTATTCTGGTCTTGATCAATCTGGCCAGCTGACATATCTTTCTGTCCTGGATTCATTCTTATTAGCTTATACCTTTCTGAAACAATAGTCAATACGGCTAGTCAGGTAGTAATAACAAAACCTCTTGCCGCCTTACGGTCCAAGAACAAGCAGATAATTATCATATTCCATAGTCATACAAATATACAAATAGATACATGATTATAACATTTAGAACTTAGCATGTATCACATAATAATTCACAATCAACAATACTAATAAGTATGTTCTAGCAATTTCAGTACTATTTAGCACATGGTTGCTGAAGATGCAGTATTCAGGGCACAGGTTTAACATGGTGTCTCATGTAAACAGGTAAAGTATTTATACTATATTTAAGCAGTTATACATATAACTACATAAATAGTTACCAAACCATGAGTCGAGCTTGTCTTCAGTGGTGAGTGTACATGCCCAACCAGTCTATAGGAACCCTAACCTTGGCAAACTCTAATACCAAGTTGTAATGCCTTGGATACCCCAAGATCATTACGGTGAACGTTGAACCGTGAATTTAACTTGCTACCCGAGTTCTTTGGTTAAAAACATGCTTCTAGGTGTTATTAACAGGTTAAGGTGGAAAGCCAATAAAAAGGAAATGATATATTTTATTTAAAACATAAAATTGTTCATGGGCCCTTCAAAACATTTATAAGTTATTTACAACTCTAACTGGTCATTATAGTTTAAATTTACAACCTGCCGACCTAAGCGGCAAAAATAGGGTAAACCCTCTGAGAACTCCTTGGCCGTGGTGGTCAAGCGACCGCATATGTGCACATCACCACCTAAGCTCTCCACTCAAGGCTGGGTGATCTTTTCTTTCCCTTTACCTGCACCACATAGCACCCTTGAGCCAAAGCCCAGCAAGAAAACACAGTAATGCATATAAATATTATCAAATGATTATTATTATAATCACACAGAGCTTATAGCTCTGAACAGATGAGTGAATATCACTTGAGGTTCTGGTAAACCATAATGAGTGACTGACAAGCAAGTCACTAGCTTAAACAGATGAGTGACTGTTGGGTAAGTCACTAGCTTAAACAGATGAGTGATTGTTGGGTAAGTCACACGGGGCTCGGCACCCACAGCCATGTGACTAAATAGTCACTGTGGCTCTAAGTAACTAGCCTTTGGCTAGACAAGCGCTTATAGTATTCATCGAACTTGAGGTCGGTCTGGCATTAATGCTCTTCTGAGTCATTTAATGCAGATGCAGATGTCGATTAGATCTAATCTTTGTTGGCTTGCGTTGAACACGCTAAGGTCGTTCTTGACTTATGAGTCAACACTGTGTGACCAGTGCCCAGTACCACTACCGAACTTGACTAATGAGTCACAGCTTCACAGTTGATACTGACACCTTTGCCAATTCTGACTATTCAGTCAGTACCATGCACAAGTGAGCAATATTTGCTAAGAATTCAATAATCAATCCATGCCCACATTTAAACATTCAACATGCCTCATGAATAGCCATGCATGTCACATATGGGGTGTAGTTTTCTTACCTCTGATTCGAGCGAGAATTAATATAAGAATGACCCTTGAGAACTATCAACCTTTAAGTTCCTTAGCAGTCACCTAGTCATAACCAAATATGGGATTCCATCAATAAAATGAATAACAAAAAGTTCCCGAACCAAGATCTAGCCTCCAGGATGTCGAATCCTACTAAACCGGGTAGTAGGAACGATCCTCAGGCCTAAGGTTTGAGTTCCCATGACAAAAACATATTTTTGGCCAAAAAGCTCTTAAGGGCCGCGACCCTACTTCCACCATGTCGCGGCCCACCTCCCAAACAGAGGTGCCAACCTCAAGCTCCTGCACCCAATGCCGCGACATTACCTCCCAAACACCGCGGCATTGCCTCCCAACAGCCAAAAACCCCTGTTTTCTCCCATCAAAACCTCGCGATTCTCCTTGAAACCAAGCTTTCAAACCACTCCCAAACTTCACCCAACACATCCAATTTAACCCCTAAACTTCATCAACATCATACCCTCATCAAAACCCAAGCATCCAAACTCAAAAAACTCCCATTGATTCCAACTATCCATATCAAAATCCATAGGCTGAAAACTATAAGAAAAATAGAGCAATTCTTGTAATTCATGGATAAAATCTTACCTCAAACTAGTTTTGAATCTTACCTCAAACTGGTTTTGAATTCCTTTCAATGAATGAATCAAGTTCCTAAGCTCAAACCTTTAGTTTCCTAGCTTAATTCCTTAATTTGGCTTCAAAAATTCCAAAGAAGAAAAGAGAGAAAATGATGAACGTGAGGAAGAAGGTGAAGCTCTGTTTTGTTCTGTTCTTTCTACAGGCGTCTACAGCCAATAAATCATATATATCCATGCCAAATGACCTTAATGCCCCTAGGTCATTTAAAAGCTTCTAAAGTCTCCCCAAGGGTAAAATCGTCATCTTCCACCTATTTCGTTAATCATAATTAACACTCTTCTATTCTCGCTATTCTCAAATACCAATAATTCAAATCTCGTTACCCTTTTATTCTTGGTAACGCTCTAATCACCAAAACACCCTGAGACTCACTCCGAGCCTCTAACTCAAACCTGTTATGACCAAACCGATAATTTATATTCAAAGATCGTCTCATACCAAATAGCTCGAAAAAATCCACATTATAATGTGGCCTCAACAATTAATCACAAGCATGCACCAAAACATACAGATATACCCTCAACGTGCCAAATTACCAAAATGCTCTAATAATCAAATGTGGACCCACATGCATGCATTTAACATCATATTATAATATAATTCACATAAACATGCATATAATCATTTAATGGCATAATAAAACAATTATGGCCCTCCGGGCCTACTAATCCAACCAGTAAACCACATTTGGGATTTCGGGGCATTACAGGGCTAATTAAAGCCTCTGCGTAATCTGGGACTGTTAGATGAGGACAGTCATTCTAAACTGTCAGATCAAGCAGTGTGTTTTTGGCCCTATAAATACCCCCAGAATTTCAGTCACAACTTTACACAGTCTAACAATCAGAGCTAAACAAGAGCCTTTTATGTCCGAGTTTGCCAACAAACTTCTCCGACGACTGCTTCATCTCCGTTCTTGCTTATTTCCGACCCAGCCTTTTTCCGCACAACCATCAGACGATCCAGTCTCGATCCAACCAGTAGACGACCTCTTGCATCACCTTCGTCAATTCAAGGCTGAGATCTTGTCGATCCTGTCACCGGAGACTCTACGAATTTCAGACCTAGTACCTCACAATAAGTTCTCTGGTCTTTTGCCTCTGTTTACATCTTGGTAGCACCACATCCAAGATGTGTTTGGCCCATGGTTCTTTTTCGTCCTCCTAGGAGTCAGAAACTCCTCCCTCTTGCTTCCGGACCAGACAGTTTGTGACCTTCTTTAATGCGGCCAACTGCTCCATGAACTATCTGACCATTCCGTTGTCTAGGGGGACCCTTTCGTTCCTCCTGTCATTGAGGTTATTCCTCAAGTCTCCCCTCGAGGGCAGATCTTTTCCTTGCAGGCCCGTTCTTTCCGAGCGTTTAGGCCATCGCGCAAGTCTATCCAGGAAGTATCGTCTCCCAAACTGATGGCCTCTGGCTCTTCCGCGCGGTGGTGTCCTCTGTGATCCTTGTTCACGGAGGCACTTGGATGGAAACGTTGTTCTCGTCTAGTCTATCTAGGTACAGTCTGGGGCTTTGCACCATGCAGGCGCTTCCCTTGTAGATCGATTGGATGATCTCGTCCTGGGACGGGACGCATCCGCTCTCTCCTAGGGAGCTACCCTGGGTTGGCCCCGGTTTTCGAGACGGGATGAGTTTTCCTCTAGGGGTTTGTTTTTCCCACAGGGTCAGCCACCTTGGCTTTCCCTTTCTCTTGAGTCGGGTTTGATGGGCCGTCTCTGGGATGTGGTCCCAGAGGAGGAATTGGACTTGTGTTTTCAGGTGCGCGGGTCCTAACTAGTGGAGCCGACAGTCATGTTCTTGGAGGCGGAACAGTTGGAGGATTGGCTGCCAATCCTTGCGTAGCAATGAAGGCCTAAAGGGCCAGGAGGAATTCTTGCATCTACCGGGTGGCCTCCTTCTGTCCAGCTATCATGGCTTCTTGATCCAGGAATTGTTGTTTCAGTCTGACCACCTCTAGGTCCTCCTGTTCAGGATTCATCTCTTGTTCGGGGATTGCAGGATCCTCTGCCTCGTGATCCTGGTATCCCCCTTCATTTTCTTCATCTTCCTCATAGTAACCCTCATTTTAGTCTGCCCCGTCCTAAAAATTTTGGGAATCGTCAGGCTGGGGCATTTGATAGGGTGTATCCTCGGGTTGGTCTTGAGGGAATGGTTGATTGGGCAATGGCTCCCCATTGCCTTGCTATTGTTGGTGAGCAGGATCGAACACAGTGTGCCTGGTGTTCACCATGGTTGCAGATATTCAAGATTTCTTTCAAACTTTCTTCGGCTCTCAATGAAAGCACCAAAATATTTACCGAGTTTTTCAGAAACTAGAATTATGAAAGATAAGAGAGCGAAAATAAAGGATTTAAAGATTATCACATAAGGGTTTTTTACGTGGTTGGGGCGTTAAAGAGGCTTAGTGTAATGCCCTGGTTACCCCAGAATAGTTACGGTGAACGGTGAACCAGAAATTTGAGTCGCTACCCGAGTCCTTTGGTTAAAAACGTGCTTCTAAGTGTTATTAACAGGCTAAGGTGGAAAACCAATAAAAAGGAAATGATATATTTTATTTAAAGCATAAAACTGTTCATGGGCCCAAAAAAACATTTATAAGTTATTTACAACTCAAAATGGTCATTACTGTTTAAATTTACAAACCTGCCGACCTAAGCGACAAAAATAGGGTAAACCCCCTAGTTCCTCTGAGAACTCCTTGGCCGTGGTGGTCAAGCGGCCGCATATGTATACATCACCACCTAAGCTCTCCACTCAAGGCTGGGTGAGCTTTTCTTTCCCTTTACCTGCACCACATAGCACCCATGAGCCAAAGCCCAGCAAGAAAATACAGTAATGCATATAAATATTATCAAACGATTATTATTATAATCACACAGAGCTTATAGCTCTGAATAGATGAGTGAATATCACTTGAGGTTCTGGTAAACCATAATGAGTGACTGATAAGCAAGTTACTAGATTAAACAGATGAGTGATTGTTGGGTAAGTCACTAGCTTAAACAGATGAGTGACTATTGGGTAAGTCACACGGGGCTCGGCACCCACAGCCATGTGACTAAATATTCACTGTGGCTCTAAGTAACTAGCCTTTGGCTAGACAAGCGCTTATAATATTCATCGAACTTGAGGTCGGTCTGGCATTAATGCTTTGCTGAGTCATTTAATGCAGATGTCGATTAGATCTAATCTTTGTTGGCTTGTGTTGAACATGCTAAGGTCGTTCCTGACTTATGAGACAGCACTGTGTGACCAGTACCCAGTACCACTGCCGAACTTGACTAATGAGTCACAACTTCACAGTTGATACTGACACCTTTGCCAATTCTGACTATTCAGTCAGTACCATGCACAAGTGAGCAAGATTTGCTAAGCATTCAATTCAATCCTTGTTCACATTTAAACATTCAACATGCCTCATGAATAACCATGCATGTCACATATATTATCAACAATGATCATAATAATCATTCAGGACTTTCAGTCCAAAACAGAGAAGTGACAGTTGAAAAGTCACTAAGGTGGGTACAACTCCCTTTAGCCATGTGATGATAGGGTCACCGGGGCTTAACAGATAAGTGAACCTTCCACTAGCTTAAATAGGATAGGTGCACGATGAATAGTCACCAACATAACCTTCCTCATGACCATAGAGTCATAACCCTAGAACATCGTTCCCTAGCCATGTGACAAACAGCCACCTAGGCCTTAGGCCCTGGCTCTGAGTAACTAGTCCTAGACTAGACAAGCGCTTATAAGATTCATCGACCTTAGGGTTGGTCCAGCGTTAATTCCTTAGAGTCATTCAACGCTGATATTGATTAGATCTAATCTTCATTCGGCCCTGCGTTCAGGACGCTTATGCCATTTCTGACTCTTAGGTCAGTGATACGCGACCAGTGCCGTCCCTGACTAATTAGTGACATACACAAGTAAACAACATCCTCTAGCATTTAATATGCAATCAATGTCCACATTTATCAACCAACATGCCTCAACAACAATCATGCATGTCATATACACAGGGTGCAGTTTTCTTACCTCTGATTCGAGGGAGAATGAATAAAAGAACGACCCTTGAGAACGATATGACTTTTAGTCCTTTAGCGGTCACCTAGCCATAACCAAATATGGGACACCATCAATAAAATGATTAATAAAGGTTCCCAAACCAAGATCTAGCCTCCGGGACATCAATCCCCACTAATTCGGGTAGTAGGAACAATCCCGAGGCCTAAAACCAAGTTCCCGGGGCCAAAACACTCAAACGGGCTCAAACCTGCCCAAGGGCTGCGGCCCTAACACCTTGGGCCGCGGCCCCCAGCCACTCCAGGAGCAAGGGCCGCGGCGTCCTACACCTAGGGCCGCGGCGCCCAGCAAGGCAAAATCACTCCACCAGCTTCTTCGAGCTAGGGTCGCGGCGCCCAAGAACAGGGCCGCGGCCCCCAACCCAGAATCATCCCCAAACTCGTTTTCCTTCATCCCAAACCCTCCAAAAACATACCTAAACACTTAAAAATCATCAAATCAAAGTTCACAAGCTTCCCAATGATCCAAAACCATCAAATCCCAATGCTCGAACGAACCAAAAACTCAATGATTCACAAAAGCCAATTCGAAGCTTAGAAACGCTAAAAACTCAAAACTTAAAACTTAGATTACCTTTGATTGGGTCGTTTCTCATCAAATACTTTAGTCAAGAAGCTTCTATCTTTCCTAGGATCGCTATGCCTCGATCCTCGCTTGATTCCGACTCCTAGAACTCAAGATTTCTTTGGAAATGCTTCGAACGTTAAAACTAACTAACGGGAAGAGAACGGGAGGTTTTCTAACGTACGGTTCTATCTGACAAGCTACTTCAAGCTTAAGTAACCTCAAATAAAACCTAGTGCTCGGGACCCCAAAAACCTCCCCGTGAACATTATAGTCAAAACTCCCAGAATTTCTTCCTGATCTCAATAACTCCCAATTTATCATCAAATAACATCCTCATAACTCAATATCCCAATAAAAGACCCCCGTTATGAAAAAACCGCTAATTTATAATATAAGACCATCTCATGCCGAATAGCTCGAATATATCTCCATAATAATGGGATCTCATTCACAAATCACAATATGCACCCAAATATACAAATATGCCCTCAATGGGCCAAATTACCAAAACACCCTAATAATCAAATGTGGACACTCATACATGCATATAACATCATATTATAATATAATTCACATAAACATGCATATATTCATTTAATGGCATAATTAAACAGTTATGGCCCTCCTGGCCTACTAATCCAGCCATTAAACCGCATTAGGGATTTTAGGGCATTACACTTAGTCTACGAGTCTATTGTATTAGATCTTAGAGAGCTTTAGCAATGGAGTTTTATGCAAGTTTGAGCTGAGTAATTGCTTACAAGAGATAAATATGATCCTCTCCACAGTGCACAACTGGTCCTATTTATAAGCAGTTGGGTGCACTGGGCTTGGGTCGGACTAATCTGGGCCCAATATGGATATAATCATGATTTTCTCACTAACGAAGGCTTTATACAAAGGATTCTATCAAATAAAATACACTAATCAGGGCCCATTGGGCCGAGTTGAGCCTATTCCAGCTTTTCGGCTGACAATAGTACGTTGCTTCAGACTGGTTTGCATGGGCTGCTAAGGGGATCCTGGGGACAATATCTTTCAGAGTAGTGGTGCTACTATTCTAAATGACGACGTACATTCTGTATGTAACTTCTTCGGTAGGTTAGTTGAGGAAACAAAACTCTGTGTTTCTCGAGGTAATGTCAGTGTTGAGGATAGTCTATCCTGCCCAACCCGGACACCTGGTCTGGGTTCATTTGCCAACATCCTAGTAAATTTACCAAGACCCTGGCTCATTTACTAGAGCTCAGGTTCATCCGCTATCGTCTCGGTCCATTCTTAGACTTGAGTCCATCATCCTTAATCGCATCCTAGATGATGCATTAGGTTGGGTCCGGGAAGACAAATCGGGCCCACATCATGGTCCCGGTTCCCTCGTGTGGGGGCGCCTAGTGGACAATGCTGGGCTTGCTAGTAATTGGGTCACCAGGACCTTTTCCTTCCCCATCCACTAGGCTCAGTTTGGGCCTTGGATCTCTTTAAAATAGCCCATGGACTTAGTGTGTCGTGCCACGTGTCCGGGGGGAAAACAGGGATAACATTTACCCCCAAGCCTTCGTCTGTGCTTGCATAGTGGAGGCTTGCTTCATTTTCCTGGATCAATTCCAATATCTCGGTTTGTTCCCCGGGAGACGAGTCCGTTTCCATGGGGGGCCACTTGGTTAACCTCGCATGAAAAGATTTTGTGCCAATGTCCCTCATCAAATCCAAACAACTCGGTTTGTTTCCCAGAATGCCAGTTCATTTATTTAAGGGATGTTTGGGTGACCCCTGTCTTTTCAAATTCATCATGCTACACGTACATGTTTCCCTATAATTGGTGCGTCTATATTACTCGCGCATGATAGATTTGTAGAGAATCTCTTGATTATTGTGTTGACAAACAGGTGTCAGCGTGATTTCTGAGGCGTCCCGTTTGTACGAGTGATGTTGATAGGGTAATTGAGTGGGTTATTTAATATTTCTGCACCAACTGGGACCATCGGATGAGGAAATTTATGAAATTTCCTATTGTGGATCGTTGGATTGGGTGAACGCGGATCGCGAATTGGCGAATCCACGATCCGATACTCGATTGGGCTAATTAAAGCCCTTGCGTAATCTGGGATCGTTAGATGAGGGAAGTCATCCTGAACCGTCAGATCAAAAAGTGTGATTTTGGCCCTATAAATACCCCCAGATTTTCATTTGCAACTTTACGCATTCTGAACAATCAGAGTTAAAAAAAAGAGAGAATTTTATGTCCGAGTTTGCCGACGAACTTCTCCGACAGCTGCTCCATCTCCATCGCCGTTTCTTTCTGACTCATTCTTGTTCTGCACCATCATCAGATAGTTCGGTCCTGGTTCAACCAGTAGACGAGCTTATGTATCGCCTCCGTCTATTCAAAGCCGAGATCTTGTCGACCTTATCACCGAAAACACAACAACCTTCAGACCCAGTGCCTTACAGTAAGTTCCCTGGTCTTTTATTTCTGTTTCCTTTTTTTTTTTTTAGTAATACCTTCGTGACCATAGGATTATTAGAGTCAGGACCACCGTATAGGGTGGTTCCGAGCACAATAGAGTAGGTCTGTAGAAAAGGTCGTCCTGGATCTCTCTGGGCGTTCTAGATTGATCTGGGAAAATTGAGAAAAAAACCTTTCCTTCCTAGTTCTTGATCAAGATTCTTGGGATCTCCATTGATCCCGGATCTGGGTCTGGAGGGGACTTCTCCAAACAGTTTTAGGAGAACCCCCACACCTTAACCAATCTTTGTGGGTTCTGGTGTTAACTGCTTGGTTTTCTTGTTTCCTTAATTGTTCCCAGATCATCGATCATGAGTTGCGACGTCACCCTTCATCCGGAGGAATTCGTTCAATCGGGCCCCATTTTCCTGGAGGGGCGTAAGCCTCCCACAGACAACACATGGGAGATGGATGGGGAGAAAAATGTGTTCAGGAACTACCAGATGCTGGAAGCTTTTGATAAGCATTTGGGAATAGAATCGACTCCCAGACTCTTCTATAATTGGCTGCCCAGGAGGGAGGAGAAGGCCCACACCAGCGTGGGCGAATTCGGGGCCTGGAGCATAGGCCACATTAGTGCGAGAGCTACGATCCTGCTTCATGGCTACTTCGTGTGATTCCTTAAGTTTGTGGGAATCGCATCATTCCAACTCTTGCCCCAGGCCTACAAGTTGCTCGCGAGGTGGTGCATTTTCTGTGCGTCTAAGGAGATCCCAGCGTCTACTCCCGCAGAGGTGTCGTACTTCTATAAGTTGGAGCCGCAGCTTAACTTCAAAGACAAGACCTGGGATGACTTCTACATATTGAATCCCTGTGACAACTATCCGGCTCCTTATAGTTCTGGAAGCACCCCCCGGATGTCAAGCACTACTAGTTCATGACATCCGAGTTTCTCTTGGAGAAGAACCCCACATTGGTGTTGGACTTCCAGCACGTGGGTAAGTTGTTTTCTCCCTAACTCATTTTCATTTTCCTTTTGTTTTGTCTGTTCCTCATTCATGCTCTTGGAAACATAGGACTGTATGCCCAAAATCTACTCACCAAGTCGATCCTGGATCAGAAGAAATATTATGCCAACTTGAGCATGAAGGAGTTGGACGTGGGGGACTACGTGAACACGGAGAATTTACGACTAGTTGGGATTCTCGCGACCAACTAGATGATCACAGCCCCTAGCTTCCGGGGGCTGCAGTGCGAGAGAGATCCCGCCCAGAGGGAGGAATCGGTCCTTGTCCATATCGAGGCCATTGAGGCCGCGGTCCACACGGGCGCGACGAAAAAGAAAAAGGAGCGAGCCGCATTTGAGGAGCTGGACGCCCTCCTCGGGGAGGCTCAGCCGAACACTGGGACTCTTGGAGCCAGTATATTGGGGCAAGGTAATTCGCCTTTGCTTTTAACTTATGCTCCTCACCTCGAGGACTTAGTTAGGGATAGGAAAATATATCGAGACTACCCGATTGGGGCCGTTCGAGAAGTGGGGCATCCCTACCCCATTGTCTTGGATACGTCATCCCTCATGTATTCGTGAGGGTTCCTACGATATGGTAATTTTCTGGACCTAGATGACATGGGGGACCACATTCATTCCTTCGCCTTAGGGGAGTTGGGTCATGCCCGTGGTTTAGATAAAGGTTCGTCCCAGAGGACCTTAGACTAATATTTTCTTTATCTTTGGTTTCTATCCCCATTCACATATCTTTCTGACTATTTTTTGTTTGTCAATTTTAGACAATTTAGACATGTCTAACCCCGTGGCCAAGATGAAGGAGATGATGGAGGCCTGGGCGACCGCGGCCAAAGCATTGGCGAAGAAGGCCGCCAAGGGCCTGCCCAAGAAGAAGGTGCTTGAGTTGGTCCTCGGGGACTCGAGACTGGACCTGGAGGTTGCCGAGAGGACTCCAGCCGCAACTGTTATCCCAACGGTATGCACTGAAGCTGTTCCGTCCTCGCCCGCTCATCTCCCGGTTATCGATTTGGAGCAAGAGCCCTTAGCGAATCAAGGGTCAGAGAAAAGATTCGCAGACTCAGCTGCTAGCAAGTCTGCGAACTGGGCCAAGAGGGCTAGGACCAAAGATCTTACCCTGGCCGAGGAGCATTCTTTTGGGGAGAGCCTTATTGTCACTCGGGAGATCCCGGAGGCCCCCGTGCTCCTTGTCAATTCGGCCTTCTCCGAGGAGGGGGACATGGTCCTCCAGGAGGAGAGGAGGAGGATGGTGTCTCGGGTTTGGGAAGATGGCCGGGATAAATGGGAGGAAGTCTACCGAATCTTAACTGTCCGGCGAAAGGTGGAGTTCGCTGAGCGCTCGACCGCCTTTAGCGCTCCGCAACCGATCATGGACTGGATTGTTGCTGAGACTGGGTTTCGTCCCAAGTTGGGGCAGGACACGACTCCGCTGGTCGCAGATTTGCCGACCTAGGTTAGAACGACCATGTCCAACCTGCAATTGAAGCGGTACACCACTCTAGCCAATTAAGACGCCTTGTTCATCTCCCAGGCCATTCGTCACCAAGCCACTGCCGTAAGTTATATGTTCGTGATATCGCCCAATAACTCCTAAGCGGTCGCAGTAGTAATCGGGCTATGTCGTATCCACATAGAGGTCAAATACAAGTAAAAAGAAATATTAGTAAATTAGACATAATAAACTTTGAAATACGTAACTTTGAAAAGGAATATATTTTTTTAAACATTAAATAAACAAAATCGAGGAATTAGAATCAGAAAGAAAATAATGAAGACATAAGTTTCATTCATGCAAACATATACATATATATATATATATTAATAAAATTGATTCATTCTACTCAACTATAATTCCACACCATTAATTATAGTTGGAAAATATATATAATAAAGCTCACATTAAAATATGTTCTTAATTAATGTATACTAACTTCTAATTTTAAAAACCTATCATATTATATACCTTAGAGCGACAAAATACCAATGATAGAATGCAGTAAAAAGCATATAATATAACAAATATCTTAAATTAAATTAAGAGCCTAAATTACATAAGAAGAGCATGACTAGACTTATGTAAAAGACACTAATAAATTTAGAATAAAAATTAGAAGAAAATAAATTTAATTGTAACAAAGATATAGAAATGAAGAACAAAATAAAGAATCAATATATTAAAAATATAATGTGAAACATGAACTTCACTGTGGCCTTTCCACAACAGAATTTAGCCTAAAATAGGCATTGTTTTCACTCAAAGAAATGTAAAAGAAATTAAAGAAAAATAGGAAAAATAATGTTTTTCTCTCTAATTATACTCTCCACCTTAATTTCACATTCTGATGATTTTTTCCTACATTTGGCTCTCTATTTATAGGGGAAATATGACCCAAAATGTGTTAAAATCGTGTACTAAAGAGTGGGAAAAATGGCTGCAAAATTGGTGCAAAGTGGGACAAGTGGGAGACAAGTGCAGCAATAAAGGAACATGCTGGCCACATGTCACGCACCGATTGGCTCGGCAGTGGAGTGCGTCAGGCGCGTGGGAGACAACAGTCAGGCGAGTGGGACAGGTGGCGTCTCCTGGTTGGCTTGGCAGGCGGCGTGGCAAGCGCATGTCAGGCGGCTCTGGCTTGGCTTGGCTTGGCTGGGCTGCTGGTTGTTGAAGACTTTGGGCCTGGGCCATTTTGGGCCTAATTTTGTCAAAAATGCCATTTTCTTCATGATTTCTTCAATTTTAATTCTTTCTTTTTCTTTGTGCCAAAATACATTTTATTTCCTGAAAATTAACCACAAATTAAATTAAAATTAATATTTTCAAATATAAAATATATGACAATAAATCCATGAAAATATTAATTGAAACTTGATTAATTTTAAACTTAAAGACTAATAAAATGATACTTTTGAACACTAATCAGTTCGCATGATCTTTTACTTTACCACACTTTTTACCCGTACGTTTTCTTACTTTGGTTTGTTCCAGGACGCGTTGCTGGCCCACAGGAACGCTAACCTAGTGGCGGAGATGGCAATGGAGCTGGAGACGACCCAAATGGAGCTGGAGGGGGTCGTGAACTAGCGGGAAGCTGCTAGGGAGGCCCTGGCGAAGGAGGCTGCTCAGGTTCAGGCTGACCGCAAGGAGGCCGCCACGGTTCGGTTCCAACTTGAGGAAAATCTGTCCAGGAAGGAAGCTGACCACAAAAAGTTGGTGGATAGTTTGGAGGCGAAGCTTCTTTGTGTTTGGGGCTTGGAGGCATCGCCCAAGGCCCTCATTGAGGCAGTTGAGGCCCAATCTTGCCAGGATCAGGAGAAGGTTGCGACTCTTGACTCCTGGATCCAAGCCCTGGATGACTTGCTTCAGCTGGAGGTGAAGCGAAATGAAGAGGTTCGCCAAGAAAAGGAACAGGCAGACGCTTTGCTGGAGGCCACCTTTGATGAGGCTATCTACATGGCCTAGCTCCAGGACAAAAACATGAACCTCCTTGTTTACCCCGATCCTGTTGTGAAGAAAGCTGAATTCGAGGCCAAGGAGAAGGCCGATGCGAAGCTCATGGCTGGGGCTGAACAAGATGAAGCCGTTCTGAAGGCCCCGTAGCAGGTCGAAGCCTAGGCATGGGCCTTCAAACTATAATTGTAGCTTCTTCTTTTTTTGTGATTATATTTGTATTATTTTTATGGACGCGGGCATGTCCGAGACAATTTTCCTTATTTGCTTTTTTATATATTGAATTTATTTCTTGCACTAAGTTTTCCCTTTTTCATTCGTTTGTTTTTTCTTCCAAGATTCACTAAGTGTTTTACCACTTTACATGAACAGAGTTGAATGTTTGGTCCCGGTTCCAATGGCTGGGACCACTAGAGAAAAGTTGAAGGCATTTAGCCCGTCCGGGGACCCGTGTTCGGGTCTCAACGACTTGGACCGTTTTGGACTTGTTAATATAATTTAGCCTTTTTTACCCCGATTTTATAGTTCAGGCTCCAACGGCCTGGACCATTAGAGATTTCTTTTAGGTGTGATTTAACTAATTAACTCATTTTAATCCTGATGTCCAGGTTCCAACGGCCCGGAGCGTTAGGGAGCTAGTAATTATCATCACATTTATTTGTCCTGATTCTGGTGTTCAGGTTCCAATGGCCTAGGCCATTAGAGATTAGTTGATTAGCTTATTTTGAACCTCTGGGTTAGGTTCCAACGACCTAGGCCTTTTATAAGACTAATTTTAAACAACTTAGACCTAAGACTCACATTCCAATGGTTCTGGGCCATTACAGAGGAAACATGGACAGGTATTTGGTTATTTGAGACCATATTAGGTCAACCGATTTTTGGGTATTTTGTATTCTCGGACCATGTATGTTCGAGTTAGGATTGGGCCTGGGCCATATGTCCTATTAGGTTTTTGTACCCCCTGGACCATGTACGTTCAGATTAGGACTAGGCCTGAGCCTTGCGTCTTATTTGGTTGGGAGTTGGGTTTTGTACCCTCAGTTTATACGGTCTGGATCAGGGCTAAACTTTGTGTTTGGCATCCTGTTTTGTTTTTATTCCTAGACTTGTTCGTATAGATGGTCATACCCCCCCCCCCCCCCCCCCCCCCAAAGTGAGCGAAGACTGTAGTCTTGGGTCACTTGCTCGTAAAAAAGGACGAAGATGGACACAAACTTTATTTCTTTTCAATATTTCTTTATGATGTTTTGTACACATCATTTTTATTAAGTAAGAAATCACCCTGGGGCGTACATTGTTTACAAGAAAAACTAAGAACAGGACCATGCCCTCCCGACTACTAATAGTACCAGCGGAGGTGTTCTGCGTTCTAGGCCTCTGGGACATACTTCATTTTGGATTTCATAGGGTCCTTCCCAGTTCGGTCCTAGAACCCCCACTCCCGGATCTTGGGTTGCAGGGAAGACTCTTCTGAGGACTAGATCATCGGTTTCAAACTTTTGGCTTTTAACTTTATAGTTAAAGTGTCTGGCGATCTTTCCATGATACATCTTCAGCTGAACATGGGATTCTTCCCGGATCTATTTAATGAGGTCCAAAGATTCTTGGATTAAGGCGTGGTTCTAGACGGGATCATATGTGTCTCGTTTGTGAGACGGGACGACCGTTTCCACTGGCATGACCGCTTCACATCCGTACACCCTTGAGTAGGGAGTATGTCCAGTAGACGTTCTTTCTGTGGTCCGGTATGCCCATAGGACGCGGGGTAGTTCTTCCGGCCACTTGCTCTTGCAGGCTTGAAGCTTTTTCTTTAATGTCCCCTTCTAAATCTTGTTCACGGCGTATGTTTTCCCGTTTGCTTGAGACCTGGCAACCGCGAAGATTTTTTTAATGATGCCATGTCTTCCACAAAATTCAGTGAAGTGGACGCTGTCAAATTATTGCCCGTTGTTGGACATGATTTTGTGAGGGAGGCCATATCGTCACACAATGTTGTCGATGATGAAGTCCAGGGCCTTTTTGGAGGTGATGGTGCTCATTAGTTCCGCCTCGACCCACTTGGTGTAATAGTCGACGGCCACGATGGTCTACTTTACACAACCTTTCTCGGTCGGGAGCGATCCTACCAAGTCGATTCCCCACACTGCAAAAGGCCAGGGACTGGTCATCAAGGTTATTTCTGTTGGAGGGGCTCGTGGGATCTTTGTGTACCTTTGGCACTGTTCGCACTTGCGGACATAATCAACACAGTCCTTCTTCATTGTTGGCCAGAAATATCCCTGCCTTAGAATTTTCTTGGACAGACTGAGTCCGACTGTGTGATCTCCGCAGAAACCTTCGTGCACTTCGTGCATGATTGCACTCATTTCTTTCCCAGACACGCATCGGAGGTATGGCATGGACAACCCTCTGCGATAGAGTTTTCCATCCATCATGACGTATCTGGGAGCCTGGTACTGAAGCTTCCTGGAGGCTGCCTTATCCGCGGGTAACCCCCCTATGGTTAGGTAGTGGACGAGAGGGCCCATCCAGGATGTGGAGTAGTCTATGGCGTTGACTGTGGGGGACCTGAATACTTGATGTGGGAAGGTGGTTGATCGGGACAAGCCCAGAGATCTCTGCTTCAACATCTATTTCCAGCTGTGCCAATGTGTTTGAAAACACATTCCATTCCTTGGGGATTTAGCGAATGGAATATTTCTTGAAGGATTGGAGTAGCTCCCAGGCTCGCGTCACATAAGCGGCCATCCTTTCCCCTTTCGTTTGGTATTCCCCCGAGATTTGTCAAACCACCAATTGGGAGTCGCTGTAGAATTCTAGACTTGCTACTCCTATCTCTCGGGCCATATGTAATCCGGCCAATATGGCCTTGTGTTCAGCCTCGTTATTCGATGCTTCGAACTGGAAGCATAGGGCGCTCTGCAACTGATGTCCTTGAGTGGATGTTAAGATAATCTCAGACCCAACCCCATTTTCATTTGAGGCTCCGTCCACGAAGACCTTCCATAGAAAGTGCGACAGGGTCGACGGGATCTTCATCTTCAATGATCCCAGTACACTCCAAGATGAAGTTGGCCAGGGCCTGCCCCTTGATTGAAATCCTGGGAATGTATGCAATTTCAAATTGACTAAGTTCCATGGCCCACTTTAGGAGACTACCCGATGACTCGGGTTTCTGTAACACTTTCTGTAGGGGATGGTTCGTCAATACCTTTATGGTGTGGGCTTGACAGTAAGGCCTCAGCTTCCGGGACGCAATCAGTAAGCAAAATGTTAATTTCTCAATTAGCGGGTATTTGGACTCTGCACCCAATAACCTTTTGCTCACGTAATAAAACGGGAGCTGGACTTTTCCCTCTTCCCGCACCAGTGCAGTGCTGATGGCGTGTTCGGACACGGCCAAGTAAAGGTATAACGGCTCCCCATATATTGGCTTTGCCAAAATTGGTGCTCGGGCCAAATGTTCCTTCACCTTCTAGAAGGCCTCTCCACATTCGGCCGACCATTCAAACCTTTGGCTTCCGCGAAGGATGTTGAAGAATGGGATGCACTTGTCCGTGGACTGAGACAAAGTGGATCAGGGCCGCTATTCTTCCTGTTAAGCTCTGCATGTCTTTGTGCTTCCGTGTCGAGGGCATTTCAATCAGCGATCTGATCTTGTCCAGGTTGGCTTCTATCCTTCGTGAGCTTACTATGAAGCCCAAGAACTTCCCAGATGCCATGCCAAAGGTGCACTTCTTGGGGTTCAACTTCATCCCATTCTTTCGAATGATGGCAAACGCCTTTGCCAGATCATCAGCGTGTCCCTCGGAGGTCTTAGACTTGACCAGCATGTCGTCTATGTAGACCTCCATGTTCCTTCCCAGTTGGGCCCGGAACATTCTGTTTACTAGCCTTTGATAAGTGGCTCCGACGTTATTGAGCCCGAAGGGCATGACAATGTAGCAGTACACACCCTTGTCTGTCTGGGAGCTGGTGTGTTCCTGGTCCGCTATGTGCATTGAGATTTGGTTATAGCTGGAGTAGGCGTTCATGAAACTCAACATCTCATACCCGGACGTTGCATCTACCATCTGATCAATCCGAGGTAGAGGGAAACAATCTTTGGGGCAGGCCTTGTTAAGGTTAGTGAAGTCGATGCAAGTTCTCCACGTCCTGTTTGGCTTTGGCACCAACACCGGACCAAACGAGATACAAGGCCTCCCGGATGAAGTTGATCGAAGATAACTTTTCAACTTATAATTTGAGGGTCTCGACCCTCTCTGCCGCTAGAGGTCTCCACTTCTGTCGGACTGGAGTTGCACTCTCGTCAATGTTCAGGGCGTGACATATGATGTTACGGTTAATCCCAGTCATATCCGAATGAGACCAGGCCGGGACATCCTGGTTTTCTTTCACTCGGACAATAATGGCAGCCCTAACCTCTGGGTTCAGGTTCTTCCTGACCTGGATCACTTTGGTCGGGTCACTGTCACTGATGCACGCCTCCTCAATCTCCTCCATGGGTTCTAGTGCTCAGTTTTCTCCTATTTGTGGATCCAATTCATCTTCTTCCCAGACCATTCTCCGTGCTGAGGGAGGGGGTGGGATTTGATCAGCATTCTCCTCCTCGAGAGGCTCTTCGCGGACCATGTAAATTGGTCGGGAAGAGATGTGATAACACTTCCGGGAGCTCTTCTAGTCTCCCCAGACAGTTCCTACCACTCCATTGTCGCAGGGGAATTTCATGCAGAGGTGGCAGATGGAGGTGATGGCACCGAAATCAACCAGTGCGGGCTGACCGAAAATAACGTTCTAAGCGGTGGGGCAGTCCACCATTACGAATGTACAAAACTTGAACGAGCCTTGAATCTCGTTCCCCAACATTACGGGCGACTGGATTTTCCCCATTGGGAGTATCAAATCTCCATTGAAGTCATAGATCTGCGTTGGGCATGAGGTGAGATCTGGCTCAGTCAAGCCAATTACAATGAAGACCGGCTTGAACATCACATTTATGGAACTTCCGTCATCCACCAACGCTCTGGACACCATTTTGTTGGCGATTTGGGCATCGATGACCAAAGTGTCATGATGTGGGAAGTGGACATTCCGGGCGTCCTCTTCCGTGAACGTGATGGGTAAGTTTATCAACTTAGGGAGTTGCGCCAGATTCGGCGCATACCTTGTGGTCGTGGTCGAGTTCACTAAGGTAGCGTTTCTGATAATTTCGGGACAGTCTTCCCAGATGCGGCCCTATCGATATGGTGGCCACGTGACCATCTATTCGTGGAGGTGCGAATCCAGAAGGATATGGCATTCCGAACTCGGGTGCCTGCACCATCAAGGCCCCTTGAGGGGCCTGTGCTCCCGGACTTGAAGCGTACCCTCCCTGGGGAGGTCGGTACGATCCAAGTGCACCAGGGGTCGTTGGTTGTCTGGGAGCTGCTGGCAGTCCTGGAACTCCCACTGGCATTCTGACCCATTGGTGGAGATGCCCTAACTTGATCAGATTTTCAATTTCGTCCTTCAATTGACGACACTCCTCGGTCGTATGACCCACGTCCTTGTGATAGGCACACCTTTTGTTGGTGTCTCTTGAGTTCTTTCCCCCTTTGAACATGGGGGTGGGTTTCCAATAATGGATCGTACTCCCCGTCGCCAGGTATATGTTCTCCCTGGTGTCCACCAGGTTGGTATATTCTATATATTGAGGTTCGTAACCCCTTTTGACCTTTTTGGAGGGCTCGGATCAGTTCTGTCCTTTGCCCAATTTCTTCCCCCGGGAGAGGTTTACGCTGGCCTTCGTTCCCCCAACTTGAGATGGTTGGGCTCCGCCGAGGGCGGCACTGTATCCGATTGGCGCCATACCGTATCCAGAGAATGGGGAGGACTGTACTAGTGCATACCCCAATGAAGTAGGACCATAGACCATTGGGGTCACGAAGGTCATTCCATGAGTGCCAGATGATCCTGGTGTCGCCGGGGATGTCAGATAATGGTTTGTGGGATATTGCATCCCATATTTAGGAAAGATCTGGACACTCGACTGAGAGGTCGGCTGCCACTCAAAGGATTGGATTCGGGCCTCCTCCCAGTTGATAAAACCTTGTGCCCTTCGGATGAATTCTTCGAGGGTGGCTACCTTGCTGCGCTGCATATTGTCCCAGAGAGGGGATCCGACCTTGATCCTGGCCTGGAGAGCCACCAGGCGCTGTCCATCGTCCACTTTGATTTTTAACACTTCTTCCATGAAACGCTTGATATAGGCCCTGAGGGTCTCTGTGGGATGTTGCTTGACATTCGCAAGGGCGCTGATCTGCATATCCATCCTCATGGCGGCCACAAATTGTTTGCAGAAAGTCGATTGCAATCCAGACCAGGACTGGATTGATCATGGTTTAAGTCTTTTCCACCACTCCTCTGCGGGTCCGACTAGAGTGATCTAAAAGCACAAGCATTTTTCGTTGTCGCAGACGTGAGTTATAGCCATCAAGCGGTTGTAGCGGGACAAGTGGTCCCTGGGGTCTGCGTTCCAGGTGTAGGCGAGTAGGTTCGACATTTTGAATCCTTTTGGTAGCGCCACATCCAAGATGCGTTTGGCTCATGGCTCTTTTTCCTCTTCTTCGGAATCAGATCCTCCTCCCTCTTGTTTCCAGACCAAGCGGTCCGTGACCTTCTTTAATGTGACCAACTGTTCTATGAACTATTTGGCCATTCCATCGTCCAGGGGGACTCTTTCGTTCCTCCGGTCGTTGAGGTTATTCCTCATAACACCCATCAGGGGAAAATCTTCTCCTTGCGGGCCCGTTCCTTTTGGGCATTTAGGCCATCGCGTAAGTCTATCCGGGAAGTATCGTCTCCTGAACTGATGGCTTCCAGATCTTCCACGCATCGGTGTCCTCTGCGATCCTTGTTCACGGAGGCACTGGGATGAAAATGTTGTTCCCGTCCGGTCTGTCGAGGGACAGTCTGGGGCTTGGCACCCTGCAGGCGCTTCCCTTGCAGATCGATTGGATGATCCCGTCCTGGGACAGGACGCATCCATTCTTTCCTAGGGAGTTGCCTTGGGTTCGCCCCGGTTTTTGGAATGGGATGTGTTTTCCTCTATGGGTTTGCTTTTCCCACATGATCAGCCATCTTGGCTTTTCCTTTTTCTTGAGCTGGATTCGACGGGCCATCTCCGGGATGTGGTCTCAGAGGAGGGATTGGGCTCGTGTTCTTAGGCGCGCTAGTCCTAACTGGTGGGGCCGGCGGTTGCGTTCCTAAAATCAGAATGGTCGGAGGATTGGATGCCAATCCTTGGGCAACAATGAAGGCCTGAAGAGCCAGGAGGGACTCTTGCATCTGGTGGGTGGCCTATTTCTGTTTAGCTATCCTGGCCTCTTGATCCAGGACTTGTTGTCTTAGATGGACAACTTCTGGGTCATCCTGTTCGGGATTCATCTATTCTTCAGGGTTAGCAGGATCTTCAGCCTCATGATCCTGGTATTCACCTTCATTTTCTTCGTCTCCCTCATAGTAACCCTCCTCGTAGTCAGCCCCGTCCTCAAAATTCTGGGAATCATCGGGCAAAGGCATTTGATAGGGTGTATCCTCAGGTTGGTCTTGAGGGAAAGGTTGGTTGGGCAGTGGTTCCTCATTGTCTTGCTGTTGTTGTTGAGTATGATCGAATATAGTATGCCTGGTGTTCACCATTTTTGCAGACGTTCAAGATCCTTTCAAGCTTTCTTTGGCTCTCAATGAAAGCACCAAAATGTTTATCGAGTTTTTCAGAAACTAGAATTATGAGAAATAAGAGAGCTAAAAAGAAAGGATTGAAGATTAAAAAACAGAGTTTTTACGTGGTTGGGGCGTTAATGAGCCTTAGTCCACGAGTCTATCATATTAGAGCTTAGAAAGCTTTTACAATGGAGTTTTCTGCAAGTTTGAGCATAGTAATTACTTACAAGAGAAAATTCGGGGGGCCCTTCTACAGTGCACAACTGGTCCTATTTATAGGGAGTTAGATGCAATGGGCTTGGGTTGGACTAATTCGGGCCCAATAGGGATATAATCATGGCTTGCTCACTGATGAAGGCTTAATACAAAGGACTTTGCTAAATAATACACATTAATCAGGGCCCATTGGGTTGGCTTGGGCATAACCAAGCTTTACAACTGACAGCAGTACGTAGCCTCAGACTGGTCCGCGTGGGCTTCTAAGGAGATCCTGGGGACAGGATCCGCTAGAGTAGTGGTAGTACTGTTCCCCAATAATGGCGTACATTCCGTATGTTACCTCTTCTGCAGGTTAGTTGAGAAGACCAAACTTCGTGTTTCTCAGGAATGTGTCAGCGTTAGGGAAGTTTAATCCTGCCCTCCTGGATGCTAGCTGCGGGTTCATTTACCAACGTTTCGGTCCGTTTACCAGGACCTTGGTTCGTTCACCAGAGCTCAGGTTTATTTACTAGCGTCCCAGTTTATTCTCAGACTGTTGAGCTCGCCATCCTTACTTGCATAGCGGATGATGCCATTAGGTTGGAACCAAGAAGATGAGTTGGGTCCGCATCTTGGTCCCGATTCCCTCGTTATGGTGGTGTCCATCGTACAATGTTAGGCTGACTGACGATTGGACCACTAGGACTTTCTTCTTCCCTATCCATTGGGCTTAGGCTAGGCCTTTGATCTTTTCGAGAGAGCCCACGAACCCATTATGTCGTGCCACATGTCCAGGAGAAAAACGGGGATAATAGGTACTTAAGTACAAATCTAAATAATTTGGATACTTTCACAACAAATATTATTTTTTTCATTAACTTTTATTATAAATTTATAAATTCATAATTTCAAATAGAATAACAGCCATTAAAATCAAAATAAAGATATACATTTTTTTTTATTTAAAACAAAGTTCAATTTTAATTTTATTTTTTCTAAAAAAATTGATTCATTTTTATTAATTTTTTGAAACAAAGTTAAAATTTTTACATATTGATTTTTAACCTAAAATATTAATTTAATACAATCAAAATAAAAAAATTATTTTTATCATATCTTTTAAAATAAAAAATATAAATGGATATACTTCTTTTGATTTTAATGATTTGATATTCTATTTGAGAATATGAATTATATGTTTATAATAAAAGTTAATGAAAAAAATAATATTTGCGATGAAAGTATTTAATTTTTCTAGATTTTCTTTTAAGTACTCAAGGTTTTTTTTGCGGCTAAAGAACCAAGTTCAACTTTTACTTATACTGTTGGTACCCGCCGTTAACGTTGTCGTTAGATGTTAACAACATGTACTAACGATACAAGTAAAAGTTAAACCTGAGTACGTTTGCCGTCAAACAAATAACTTGAATACATAAGTGTAACATTTTGAATAAATTTAGTAATTTCGCTGCAAATATATCTTATCTTTATGCAAAATTACTAAAATAGATCATTTTAAATATTAATTTTATTTATAAAATTTAAGTTTTAGTAAGTATACCTACTAACTCAAATTTTAATATAATATGAACTAAAAAAATTAAGTAATTTTAAACCATAGAAATTTTCCATCAATGAAAGAATACAATATTGATATTTCATTAATATATTAATCATCTTATACAAATATTAAGAGAATGTTTTGCTCTTTAACTAAAATATTATTTTTTGTTTTGAAAAACTAAACACTGTTTTTTAAAATAAATAAGGGGTGTTTGGTATTGTTTTTAGAAAATTATTTTTAATAATAAAGTTATATAAAAACATAAAATTTTGAGAACAACAATGTTGTTTTCAATTTTTTTTTGTTGATTTTTTTTTTCACATTACTTTTTTAATTATTATTATAATCTCACATCACTTTCTTTCTCTTCACTTTTTTCTCATCACTTTTTCTCTCATCATTTCTCTATCTTCATTTTCTTTCTTATCACTCTCTCTCATTTTTTCTCTAATCATTTTCTCTTTTCTCAATTTATCTTTCATCATTTTTGCTTTCCACAAATTTTCTAAACTTACTTTTTCACTCCTTATTTTTTATCATTTTTTGTTTCACATTATTTTATCTCATTATTTATATCAAAACTTACAAAAATACTTTGTAAATATATTTATTAATTTTTAATTTAAGATTTAAAAAAAATAAAAGCTAAAAAATTACTTTTAGAAAATAATAACAAAATACCTCTTATTTTTTGAAAACTATAAATATTGAGGGTGTTTGGCTTCTTAACTAAAAAAATGTTTTCTGTTTTTAAAACCTAATAACTGTTTTATGAAAATAAGTAGGGGTGTTTGGTCTTGTTTTTAGAAAAAAAAAATTAAAAACAAAGTTACAAAAAACAGAAAATTTTGAAAACAACAAAAAATTGTTTTTAGTTGTTCTCAATTTTGTTTTTGTCAATTTTTTTTCCTTACATAATATTTTTAATTATTATTATCTCACATCACTTTCTCTCTCATTACTTTCTCAAACATCATTTTTTCTCTCATCACTTTTGATCTTACTACTTTCTCTCTCATAATTTATTATCTCATTATTTTCTCTCTCATCGCTTCCTATATCCTCATTTTCTCTCTTCTTATTTTTTCTATCTCTCCATTTTCTCTCTCATTTTTTTCTTGCATTAGTTTCTCTCTTCTCAATTTTTCTTCCTCAAAATTTATTTGCTTACTTTCTCTATCATTATTTTCATCAATTTTTCTTTCACATTACTTTATCTCATTATTTATTACAAACTTTTAAAAGATTTTTCTCTTTGTAAATATATTTGTTGATTTTTTATTTAAAAAAAACTAAAAAAATATTTTTAGAAAACATTAACCAAACACCTGTTGTTTTTTGAAAACTACAAAAACTGTTCTCTGTTCTTATTTCTGAAAACACAATTTTGAAAACAAAAAATAGAAAACAATGTCAAACAGGCTTGTTTTCTATTATTATTTTTTAAAACACAATTTTGAAAACAGAAAGCAGAGAACAATGTCAAACAAGCCTGAAATTTTCTAAATTTTTTAAAAAAGACCCAGTTTTGAAAATAGAGGTGGGTGTTTTTTTTTTTTTTTTTTTTTAAAAGTAATAAATAAAATGGGGTATCGTTAAATTAAGGGTGTACTTATAGTTATTTGGGATGCAAATATAAGATCCTTTTATTTTTATACTAACTTTAAGAATAAAGTAAAATATTTGCATTACCCTTTTTTTTCTAAAATTAAATTATTAGAACAAAAATGTAAAGTTATCAAATAAATTAAAATTAAACAATTAATACTAAATTAAAAATTCATACTATAAAATAAATTGATAAGACCATATTAAGAGAGAGAGAAAAAAACTAACGATATCATCACTAATAAATTTGATAATTTTATTATTATTTATTGAAAAATATTTATTATAATTTCCATACTAATAATTACTTACATAATAATTTTTAAGAAGTAACTAAATATATTTTAATTTGAAAATATACAAAAATTATATAAGAATACAAATATTTTAGTTATTTATTTCATTTTATTTTTATGATTAACCAATCATAATAATTATTATTCATTCAATCAAACAATAAAATAAATAGAAAATAACACTTTAAAATAAAATAAAAAATTGACATAACTATAAAATTAATATAATATTTAAATTTATTTTCATTATGCCCTAATCAAACAAAGTCTTTAATTTGCCTTTGATATTGTGCGATTATATTTTAAATTATTTCAACTAAAATCGAATTCACATAACTATTTTAATTATTTTTGTAAAATATGAGGTCGAAACACGTATTTTGTCAAAATATGGGAGCTAAAAGAGTATTTTTCGTAATTAAAAAGGTAAGTAATTGAATAAGAATAACTAGGAAGCTAAATAATTATATAATATATATATTTTAGAAAAACATACATATACGTATACATTGGTTGGTACAGATTCAGATTCAGTGGAGGCTATCTTGTGTAGGAAAAGCCCACAATCTTAAATTGACAATCTCATTGACCCATATGATTCTTTCCTAACTCAGTGATTTGATTTGAAATGCCCTGTCTAATCTATCATTCATTTAAGTGAATTAAAAGAAAGAAGAAGAAGAAATTCTAATAAAGGCCTTTTAAATGGCAAATTATTGATTTAGTAATTAAAACAAAAACAATTGGAAGATTAGCCGGCAATACTTACAATAATTAATTAAAACCCCAACAAAATAATGCAAATGCGACAATCATCCAAAAAAACATATCAGATCTCTAAAAATTGTAAATTAATCACATGAGTATATATTAACAAGTTCTATACTTACCTATACTTAGAAGGGTTTTTTTTTTCTTTCTATTTTGGCAATAAAAATGGAAATTAATTAGGTTTTTTGGTCACATACAACTGTGAAGAACTATATGCATATATAATCATAATAATAATTAGAGCTCATATGCAATAATTAGGGTAGCTTTGTCCAAACCACATGATAAGGTGGAGGAGAATAGTTTTGTTAGGTGGGAAGGGATCAACTGTACAAAATATGCATGTTGCATGCGTACTATACATACATTTTGCACATATATGAATTCAATTCACTCATTCATGCACCGCTCCTTTCCTCATGCATGACTCCACTAACCCTTAGCTACACAATATGTACTAATAAACAATAATTTATGAGGTGATAGTTGTTTCTACGGTGACAAGAATATACCTACTATGACTTTCATTTTGGCCATTTGTAAATTGATTCTTGTTAACTATTGTAATGTTGAAATATGATTATTGTGAATCGATTCTTATCGAGTGTTGTGATGTTGAAATAATAAGGGTGTCCCTTGAATTATCTTAGTGCTAATAAACTTCTTGAATGTCTATTAAAAAATGCTTTTAATTTCTTTTACTGTTTGACAATTTAGTCCCTGAATTTAAAAAGTATTAGTAATTAAGTCTTTTTAGTTATTTTTAAAAATAAAATTCTAAGTTTATTTTATTTTATAGATGATTTGATATTTTTCTAAATAATACACCTCCAAATAATTTTACATATCATGTTAGAGCAATTCCAACCTTACTAGTCGTGTTAAAAAATTAGCTATCTTAGCTAATGATGTGATATTTTTTTTAACTTTTTACTACTCCAATCATAACCCTTTAGTTAGCTATAATAACAATTTATTTTTGACTAGCAAAATATAGCTAGAATGAGGTGGTTAGTCAAATTAATGACTTATTATTTTAATAAAAAAATAATGATGGTAATCGTTTTTTTAGGGGAATAATGATGGTAATCTAAATTTGTAAAAAATATTTAATTAATCTATGTTGGAAATCTAAATTTGTAAAAATTATTGAATTATTCAACTTTAGCTAATATAGAGAGCATTGTTAAAATGATAATATTAAAAGTGGCTAGTTAAAATAGTTTTTTTAGTTGTTTTAGCTAAAATTTAACTATTAATTGAGTTGTGGTTGGAAAATCTTACTGTTTATAAAACTCAAATTTGATTGTAAAAAAAAACCTTTTAGATTTGAATTGTCAAACATGATGAAAGTTAAGCATTTATGCTAAAATCCCAAAAAGATGAATGGGTTGAGTTTCCTTTTCATTTTATATGTGGCACCAATAGATATTTTAATCAAGGCTGGATTGGGGGCATCAGGATATCACGATTCTTCAATACATGATAAAGAAAGCAAAAAAAAAAAAAAAAACAATAATGCACATATTTTTCTTTGTATGGTTCATATATAAATATGTACTCTATATTATATAAGAAAAGAAAAAATCCAATTCATTGAGTTTGGGTTTGTTTGTTAGTACATTAATTCATAAAAATAAAAAACAAAAACTTATATAATATGTAAAGATATATTAGGCTTTGTGGCTGATATGAGATGTGTCATGTGGCAATATGTACAGACAAGACATGGTGCCGGTGGAGCTTAAAAACCAAAGATTTTGCACTTGTTGAATTAGATACGCCAGGCCTCATGTGCCCACTGCCTACCCATAACCCAACTATTAAATAAAATCCCCCACTTTAATTAATTGCTTCATTACATTATTGCTTATAGTTTAAGCATAATTACCAACAAATTTCATTGGTGGGGCTATGCCATATGATTAGAATCACTACATTATTATTTTAAGAAAAATTTCAAAAGTTTAGAAAATATCTTGCATAGGATTATTCATACTATTTATGGTTAAAAAATCTATATTGTTACAATATTCATTCAAAGTGTATGGTCATGATAATGCCGAAAATTATAGTGCACAATCTTGATGAATACTCAGAAATCAAGATTTCACCATTAGAATTACCTTATATATATATAAATATCTCATTTTGTATAATTAGTCACTTATTAATTTTAATTTTTTTATAAAAAGAAAATACAAATAAAGTATTGTGATTCAACTTAAATTTTGACTTGTAACAATTCATATGATTATCATCTCCAATGCACGATGTAAATTTTGTGTCAAATTTAGCACAAAAAATGAGTTAATGTTATATTTGGCTCAATATTTGCAATTGTGCTCCAATGCAAATATGTAATCCAAAAAATTTGTAATTAAAAAAATAAATAAAAAATGATATATGGTTGTTAATGAATTATCAACTACTAAATTATAATAATTAGTAGTAATATGGTAAATAAAAAAATAGCATTTATTGATCTGACAAATTTAGCTCATGCTATATTTGTGCCAAATTTGGCACACTTTCTGGAACACTATTTGTAACGTCATACTAATACAGAACCGTTACACCATGTGTTAAAAATAGTGATTAACTCATTAAGCGAGTCATTTGGACTCAAAAAGTATAATTCAGGTTAAACATTGGTTTTGGTATTTAAAATTTAGGTCAATGAAGTCAAACTTTTCATTAAAAAGGTTTGAATATTTACAAGGGATCCCAAAGGTTTTAAATCAAAATACAGGTATAACAAAATTACAGAACTAGCCGACCTAAGTGGCAAAATCGAGCTAATATCTCATATTCCTCAAAAGTATCTCGACCGCGGTGGCCGAGCATGTATGCGCCGCCCCTAGAGCTATCCAACTCATGGCTGATCCATTTTTCTTTTGCCCTTACCTGCACCACAAAGCAACCATTAGTCAATACCCAACAAGAAAACTCAATCAAGTAAAATAGATATTCAGATAAGCATTTCTACCAAATACATGTTTTATAAATCATAACCAAATTCACGTGAATTTTCCAACAAGTATAATGACTCATGCCGAGCAGATGCACACCGCACCCCTGTAATGGCCCTGCCACTATGACCTACATTACGCATGCAGTGCCGATAACGACCTCAAGGCCGATGACGGCCTCCCGACCGATCAATCACAAGCAACAACCAACCATTACAAACGGTTATAGCAACAGATGCTTATATAGAGTAAACATTTAACTTTAAACAGATTCATGGCACGGTCACACCCGCGCTTGTTAATCAGGGCTCAATCCCTACACTCGGTGCATGTGCCAGTTCTCTTACCTCAAATCATGTGTTGATGATAGAGCAACCTTGTGGAACTAATCACGCTGATGAGACTCAAGACTAAGCCCTAGCTCTCGGGACCTCGAATTCCACTGAACGGGATAACGGAATCGTCCCCCGAGCCTCCCAAGATAACTGTAATGCCCTACTATCTAGGGACCGTTACGCTGTGTATTTCAAATAGTGTTAAACTCGCTAAACGAGTTATTTGGCCATAATCGTGTAACTAAATGTGATTAACGGTTTAGGATTAAAAAATTTGGTCAAAGATACAACGTTTCATTAAAATGTTTACTGTATACATTGGGATCCAAAAATATATTTTAAAGGTTAATTACAATAAAAGATTTACAACCAGCCGATCTAAGCAGCAAAATAGGGTTTAACACTAGTTCCTCTTTAAACCCTCGATCGTGGTGGTCGAGTAGCCACATATGTACACATCATCACCTAAGCTCTCCAACTCAAGGATGATCCAACTTTATTTTACCTTTACCTGCACCACATAGCACCCGTGAGCCGAGGCTCAACAAGAAAACTTAAACATTCTTATAAGCAGACAATAACATGCCACCAAATCATAATAAGCACGCCTAGCAGTAATAACCAGGGTATGCATGCAAGGCAGGTACAAATAAATGGTTGTGGAGTCATGCACTCTGAGTAGATGACTAATAAGTCTCTATCTCTAAGATAGATAACTAATAAGTTTCTCTGGCTAGATGACTAATAAGTCTCTCTGAATAGATACTAATAAGTCTCTCTGGATAGATGACTAATAAGTCTCTCTGGGTAGATGACTAATAAGTCTCTGTGAATATATGACTAGTAAGTCACTTTGAATAGATGACTAATAAGTCTCTCTGGATATATGACTAATAAGTCTCTCTGAATAGATGACTAGTAAGTCACTCTGAATAGATGACTGATAAGTCTCTCTGGATAGATGACTAATAAGCCTCTCTGGGGTTTTTACGCCCCAAGCCACGTGACGTTTCAGCCACCTGAGCCTTTTAGCCTTGACTCCGAGTAACTAGCCTTTAGACTAGACAAGCACTTTAGTTTTCTTCAACCAATAGGTCGATTAAGCATTTAATGCTCATGTTGATTAGGTCTAATCATTTCGGCCTGCGTTAAACACGCTAATCCCACTCTTGACTCATAAGCCAATATCATACAACCAATGCTTAGTACTACTACTGATCATGACTGATAAGTCAGAACTTTAAAACCAATACTAAACACCATTGTCGTTCCCTGACTAAGAAGTTAGTGCTTACTCAATGAGGTAATGCAAACAGACATGTATCATATGTCAAATATCCAGATATAAGGAATTCAGCATGCTTAACCAATAATCACAAGCATAATCATAATCATGCATAATTACAGAGACTTAATCTCTGATCAATTCCATATTCAACATTCATGTCATGCCATAACCACATGTATAACATGCATCACATACTGGGTGCAGTTTTCTTACCTTTGGTCCTAGCACAGGTTACCAATAAATGACCCTCAAGCATGATCCTGTTTCAAGCCCCTAGCGACAACCTAGTCACAACCATAATATAAAATCCCATAAAATGAGTAAATAAATACTTCAGAACCAAGTCCTAGCCTCTGGGATGTCGGATCCTACTCAACTGGGTAGTAGGATCGATCCCAAGCCCTTAGAGTTAAGATCCCACGACTAAAAACCCAAAATGGCCAAAAATGCCCTTAAGCGTCGCCCCCCCCCCCCCCCCTAGCCCTAAGCCGCGGCCCGCCTTCAAACAAAGGTCAAGCCCCTTCTCTACCTGTGCCTCACGCCACGGCTCGCCTACCTTGCCCCGTGACCCTAACTGCCCATCAGCGAGAGGCTCCTCCTTCTTCAAGCCTGGGCTGTGATGCCCAAGAACAGGGTTGCGGCTCAACCATGAACCCAGCTAAAACCTTTGTTTTCTCCCATTTAAATTCCTCCAAAAACCTATCCAAATCCCAAAATCAAAGTTCTCAAACATCCCAATTATCCAAAACCATTAAAACCCAAGTCTCAAATCATCCAACAACTCATCAAAACATAAAATCCAATCAAAGCTTAAAAACTTGAAAACATAAAACTTAAAACTTGGATTACCTTTGATTGAGTTGTTTCCCAACTAAATCCTCTGGCTAATAAGCTTCTGTTGACCCTCGATTTGGTCAACGACACAGAGCCAAGTAAAATGACAGAAATTAGATGAAATCAAACCAAAAAGATAAATGACAAAAAGATTTATAGTGGTTCAGACCCAGAGATGGTAATGACCTACGTCCACTTAGTGTTCTTATTAATGTAGAACTCTAAAACCTGTGATCAATGAACTAGGGTTCACGAGTTTCACAACCTTGGAGATGAATGCAAATTTGGCTGATAAAAACACTATATTTCTCTCTCTAAAGATCCAAAACAAAAGTCCCCTCTCTTGAGCCCTTTGAGTCTTATTTATAGGCTCAAGGAGTTCCTTATGGGCCGGTGGGCCTTGATTACATTTAATACAAGCGTATCTGGATAAGAATGGAAATTACAATTATTACATAAATGCGAGATCACAAATCTATAAAAGATATCTGAAATACTGCGACCAGCCTGGTCGCCCATGAAATATGCCTTCTGCTGGGTGAATCCTCTTCTGGTCGAATAGAACGTACCCACTTGAATAGTCACGTGCATATTAATTTTGCCACGTCATCAGGCGAATCTTTTTTGGGTAAACATTTTCCCCCCAAGTTTATTTTACTGCGACTAGCATATAATAAACTTACTCAACCAGCGTTTCGTCTGACCTGTCACATCTGTCAGCACCTTTTCGAAAAAGTAAGCAATCATGACCGTTACAGTTTCCCAAAAATATTTCGACGGCTAATGCGATTTCCCATGCATCGAAAACTTACCCCCATCATTACCTCTTTAACTGCACCACGATCAATATAAATACATCACTTCTTCCGCTTTTAAATTTTTACCATTTCCTTCTTCTTCCTCAAGAACTCAAAAGAATTTCTCAAGAGAGACCCAGAAAGCTTCGGCGATCTGAGACGTGTTCAATCAGCTCCGAGCAATATCTTTGTGATTTCTTTAAAAAACTACAATCCAAGTAAGTTCCTGAACTCGTCTTCTCTGTTGTACAATCTAGAATAATGATAACTCTAGAAATTAGAGTTATTTTACCACATTTTTTAAGCTAAAAATGATTTAGTTCTTAAGTTTTTAATTAAATTATTAAGTTTTAATTACTTTTTGAATTTATTAGCTTCATTTTAATTTTTATAGATTTTTATGTATTTTTATAATTATTTTGTTGTAAAAAATTTTATATATATTTTTTTTTTATATAAATGAATAAATAGGTATTGTTGAACTTAAATGTTAAATTAAGTTATAATTAATATTTTCAAAGAATTTATATGAATTATTTATCATTGAAAATATTTTATCATGACTTAATTTATATTTATTTTGTAGGAAATGATTTTATTTTTGGTTCTTGAAGAGCCAAGAAAGAGTGAAGAAAAGAAAAAAAAATGGCAATTTTGAGACCAAAGCACTTCCAGCCACACGGGCCCAGGCCCAATCCAGCTTCATTCCCAGCAAGCTGCCAATTTCCTCCTAGCTTGACTCCACGCCAACTCTTCTCTCGGCCAGCAGCCAACTTCAGCATAAAGCATCATCAGCCAGCACCTTGTCGCACACCCCTGCCTCCTGAAGACTTCCCAGCCGTACGGGCCTGTTCCACTCCTTTGGCCCAAGCCAGCAAATCACCCAACTTCACCCACGGCCCAGCAGCTCCAGCACCCAACCGTGCCTCATTCCAGCGTCTGGGCCTCTTCAGCCTGCTCCCACCGAAGCCCAGCCCAGGCCCATTTTCCGCCTACACCAACTGCCCCATTTCAGCCCGCCTAGCCCAATTCGGCATGATGTCCCCAAGTCAACCCTGCCACAGCCACAAAAATAAGACCAAAAAAATCATGTTTTTATTCCCAATATTTTTCACTCAAATATCAATTCACTCTTCCCTATTTTTCTTACCTAAATAAACATTCCTAATTTATTTTTTGACCCTAGCTTTTCACTAATCTTTTACCCAACCAAACATTTCATCTTTCCAATACTCTTACACTTTATTTATCCTACCACTTCCCAACACAATTAAATTAATCAATTTATTTATTTTAATTTGATTAATTTAATCTCCATATTTTGCCTATAAATAGAGTCTTGTAAGACCATTTGGAGGGCTCTTCTTCATCTTTTCAACATCTTCTACACTTCATATTTTTCTCTCTTCTTTTCACTATTTTCTCTCTACTATTTTCATCTTTTGAAGAGCATGTCAAGTATGTTATTTTGTAATTTTTATTTCAATCTAGTTATGAGCTTCTAATCTTTCTCTAAGATTATTAAGATGATGATGAAGCAAAATGTAACTAGATAGTATTTTTTGTTGTATGTTGATTTCCCATTTGTACAACATTGTTTATGGATTTTTCTATCAAAGATATGCATTTTTCATCTAATGTTGATTGTTAAGGCATATTACACTTAGTTCTTCATTATGCAAAAATATGATATTCTTTGATTAAATGTTTTTCATTAAATTGTTCACATCTAATTCTTAGAGCATAAGTATCATATTTTGCCTAAACATAATCTCTTTGATTTTTTGTAGTTTCATTAGGTTGTAACACAACTGTTATCCCAAAAATTTGGAAAGAATGACGTGGCGGTGAAATGGACACGTGGCATGAGTTAGTAGGGAGATCTGGCTTAGTAATAGCCTAATACATTAGTTAAGGAATGGGACAGAGGGTCAAGCCAAATACGCCCAATCGAAGAGAGTATTTAGACTGGGGGTTGCTTGGCTCAGACCTCAGTTTAAAGACCCATATAATTAAATTGGTGCCAAGACCAAGAAAGTGAAAGGGAGGTATGAATTTTGGTTCAAGATATAAAAGCAGTAGGTCCGATCGGACCTAAGCTTAGGAGACCTCTTGTTAAGCTTGGTTCGAATAAGTTCAAAAAGAATAAGGCTCAAGTTTTACTCAAGGGGAAAGCCACATAGTGGCCGATCGGGTATGATATGGAAGAAGTGAACTTGGGCTTGAATGAGGTGAGTAGAAATGGTGGTGTCCGATCGGACATGATGCGTGTGGATACTTTGGACCATTTTGGTCCAAAGGGATGACTATGACCGATCGAACATACACATAGGAGGTACCTTGGACCATTCAAGTCAAGGAGAAGTAGATGGTGGCTCGGACCACCTTGGTCCGAAGAGAAAAGTCTAATGCCCGATCGAGCATTTGGTTGAGCGAAGAGGTTCGAACCTTGTTGGCCCAAGGAGAAGGATGTGTGCCCGATCATACGTGGTACTTATGAGTACCTTGGACCATTTTGATCAAGGAAAGGTGGTGGCTCAGACCACCTAGGTCCGAAGAGAGAGGACCAAGGTCCGATCGGACCTTGGTTAAGCAAAGGAGGCTTGGACCATTTAGGTCCAAGGGGCATTATGCCCGATCGCGTAAGACCTCCCCCGATCGCACATGACCTCCCCCGATCGCGCAAGACACCTGCAAGAGCGCTCGGACCATGTTGGTCCGAAGATATGCTAGGAAGAAGATGGCTCGGACCATGTTGGTCCGAGGAGCAAAGTGTAAGGTCATTTTGGACCTTGATTGAAGGAGTCAAATAAGGTGGTTTGAACCACCTTAAGCCAAAGAAGACAACCATTGTGTCCGATCGGACACAATGGAGGAGTATAACTCGAGTATAGTTGGCCTTTGGTCCAAGGATAGCCATGCGTATGCCACCTTTGACCTACGTAAAGCTTGAAGAATAGCCAACATGCATGAGAAGCTACGTCAAACTGCCCAAAACTACTTCAGTGAGAATCGGTCCAAGCATCCGGGAATCACTCAATCCTCACTCGAAATTAGGGATCAGTTATATTTTGAATGTTTATTTTTTAATATAAATATTAGGTAAATAATAGAATATCCCTATTAAAAGGGGATATCAGTTGAGAACCCAGGTCTATAAATAGGGACTTGGGACGATCGTAAAAGGACTTTTTGGCAAAATCAAGAGTGAATCTGTATTCTAGAGAGAGAAAGTGTGTTGTTCTTGAGATAAACCCATTTTTGCGTTCTAGAATATCTCACACTGAAGAAACTCAGTTGACACGGTTCATCTGATCTTGAGTGCAAATACAGTAATAAAATCTCTAAGTGGATTAGGCTATTACCGATCATCGGGGCTGAACCACTATAAAAACCTCGTGTTATTTACTTTAGTTCATAAAAAACTGTCTGTTGTCGTTTATAATTCTCTTGAAGGTTGTCGTAGTTGACGTTCTCACGTCGTTGGCTAAATTCACAGTCAACATTTTGGTGCTTTCATTGAGAGCCTGAAGAGAAAACAGACAGTCCCTAAAGCGATATGGCGCCTAAGAACACCACCGCGGCCTCCAAGAGGGCAAGCACCTCCAGGGAGCATGCTAGATCGGAAAATCCTAACGTTCAAGATCGTGAGAATGAGCCTAGGGTCGTGCTTGAGGATGTAGCTCCTGAAGTTGAGGAGCTCCAGGAGACCATGAGCGCGTTCCAGGATGAGTTGGCCCAGTTCAATGCTAGGCAGGAGGCCTTTGCTGAGGAAATGGCCAAGCAGAGACAAGAGATGGACGCTAGGAGCGAGGAGATCCGTCGACAGCAGGAGGAGGCCGACAGGCGACACCGCGAAGCTGCACTTGCTCTGGAGGCAGCTGCGCAGTTGACCCGAGCCAATGCTCAAGCTATGCCTGGGGTGATACCCACTCAAGAAGCAAGGACCATAGAGGCTGGTCAAAAGAAAGCTGATAGAGCAGCAAGAGGTGGTGGTAACCCGCCTGGTCATGAGGAGGAGGGAGTACGATCACGCAGTGCCTCTACCCAAAGGGGGAATTCTAAGACCCCCTCAAGGAGCCATAGATCAGAGACTTCCAGGTCTAGAAGTCATAAGTCTGGCAGTAAGAAAACACCTTCTGAGCAGGGGCACAACAAAGCCCCTCGTGGCAAGGAAACTTCACACTTCAAAGATGGACATGGGCGTGATGAAGGTGACAGTTACCACACCAACCAGTCGAAAGAGAAGAATAATAACCGACGAGGGGGAGATAATCAACCAGCTCAAACGGGGAAGCCACCACGACATCCCAACCAGCGTAATGGCAAGGAGCACGCTCCACCTAATAGACCCTCCGAAAAGACTCGGAGTACGGTGTTCGACCGGTTGGGAAAGAACACTGCTCAGAAGGACCTAAGGGACATCATTGATGACAGAAGGAGGACCGCTCCGTTCGAAGGGCAGGAGCCAATCCGTCCTACTAGTCGAGTAGAAATACTTGACGTAGATACGCTGGATAGGAGTGCCCGACCTAGCGGTCCCGAAAGTTCATCCCCAGCAGTGGCCCCAGCCATCCAAGCCCAGCTTGATGCTTTGACGGCAGCAGTACAAGGTTTATCCAAACAACCAGTTATTGATCCAGTAGACCACAGAAGTGGTAGCCCTTTTTGTGCTAGAATAAGAGCAGCCCAACCACCAAGGAAATACAAGGCGCCTGTATTGCCAGTTTATACAGAAAAGGCAGACCCGGTGAGACACGTTGGAAAGTTCGAGGATCAGATGGAGCTGCTTGGGGTGAGTGACGATTACCGCTGTAGAGTCTTCCCCACCACCTTGTCAGACACTGCCCAAGAGTGGTACTGGAAGTTCAAACCCGACTCCATCACCTCTTGGGAGAGCTTTAGGAAGGAGTTCTTCAGGCAGTTTAGCACTGCCCGAACCCCTCCAGTTTATGCCAACCACTTGGTGGATATTAGGCAAGGCAAAGATGAATCTCTCAAGAACTACATACAGAGGTTTATGAGAGAAGCCAATCGGGCTACCGCTGTTGGAGATGAAGGGAAGATGGTTGCGATCTCCTCGGGTATTATTTATCGAAGTCCTTTGTGGGACAGCATTCACCGCCATCCAATTTCAACTTTACAACAGTTCTTGGACCGTGCAGATAAGTACATGAAGTTGGACGATGCCATTGAGAAAGGAGAGAACGGGTTGAACAACCCAAGTGGATCGGGGGATACTCCAAAGGATAGCGGAAATGATCAAGGCGGTAGTAAGAAACGTGGGAATAACGGGTCTGACCACCGCAGTGAGAAGAAAGCTAAGTCTGGGTCGAATGACAAGCCTACGAAGTATGAACCTCGATTCACCAACTACACTACTCTTTCGGCAACCCGAGCGGAGATCTATCTAGCCAGCCATCAGGAGGTCCCTTACCGAAGGCCCCCTCCAATCAAGAAGGAAATGAGTAAGAGGGATAAGAACAAGTTCTGTCGTTTCCATGGAGACTATGGTCATGACACGAACGAGTGTAACCACCTTAAGGATGAGATAGAGTTTCTCCTCCGTTCGGGGAAACTAAAAAAATATAAGGCAGAGAAAACCCAGGGAGAGGGAAGCAACAATAATCCTGGGTTCAAGCGACAACGGTCCCCACCTTTGCAACCTGAACCTGTGGACTTCACACTAGATACAATATGTGGAGGACCACATCTTGCGGGTGATAGCAGCAAGGCGAGGGAAAGATATGCTCGCACCCTTCGTCATGAGTTGGAGGCAGCGTCCACATCCGAGGTTATGACGATGGAGGAGAGACCATCAAAGAACCCAAGGTATGAAAGTGAGTCCCTCACCTTCACTGAGGAGGATGCCAAACACGTGAGGTATCCTCACAATGACCCTCTCGTAGTGACAGTTCAAATAGCTAACATGAAGGTGAAAAGATGTCTGGTTGATACGGGAAGTTCCGTAAACATTATTTATAAGTCCTCTTTTGAAAAAATGAAGCTATCCATCAATGACTTGAAACCATGCTCTCACGTCATTTACGGGTTTACTGGAGAGGGACTATCACCAGCTGGAACAATAAAGTTACCAGTCACCACGGGGGAAGCTCCCAAGCATGAAACCGTGATGACTGAATTTTTGATTGTTGACTGCCCGTCTGCCTACAATGTGGTTATTGGTCGACCACTACTCACCAACTTGCATGCGGTAGTTTCAATTTGGCACCTTTCTATGAAGTTCCCGACCAGCGCTGGCGTAGGCTACGTCCAAGGAGACCAAAGGGAAGCTAGAGAGTGTTATAATGCCTCCATAGCTAAGGCAAAGAAAGGTGCCAAGGAAAACAACATGATTGTGTGTGTTGAAGGAGGGGAAGTGGATGAGATGGACGTAGACCAGAGCCTTGTCGTAGTAAACGATGAAGAGGTGTTGAAGGAGTGTGACCAGGAGAGCACTCCCAGTTTGAAAGAGCAGAAGACCCCATCAGGTGATGAAGTCACCAAATAGGGCGTTGCCCAAAGCGAGGAAAGAGATATCGATCCTCGCTTTGGGGATTATGAGAGTGATGTGGGACCGTCCGAGGAGTTAGAAGAGGTCCCTATAGATGAGAATGACCCGACAAGAGGGGTCAAGATTGGGAAGAAATTGAAAGCTGAGGTGAGAGCACAGCTGATAGAGTTCTTGCGAAGGAATCAAGATGTCTTCGCCTGGTCTCACAAGGATATGGTGGGTATCTCACCAACTGTGATCAGCCATGTGCTCAACGTAGATGAAAGGTATCCAGCGGTACAGCAGAAGAGGAGGTTACTTGACAAGGATCGAGCAAAGGCTCTTAAGGAGGAAGTAGAGCGGTTGAAGGAGAACGGGTTTATTAGAGAGGCATACTACCCAGCTTGGGTTTCAAACCCAGTCTTGGTGCCTAAACCCAATGGAAAGTGGAGGACTTGCGTAGATTTTACTGATCTAAACAAAGCATGCCCGAAGGATTGTTTCCCTTTACCGAGAATAGACCAGTTGGTGGATGCAACCTCTGGTCACGAGACCTTGTCCTTCATGGACGCATATTCGGGATACAACCAAATCAGCATGCATCCTCCTGATGAAGAACATACCAGCTTCCGAACGGATATAGGGCTCTATTGCTATAGAGTGATGCCCTTCGGGTTAAAAAATGCAGGAGCTACCTACCAGCGCCTGGTGAATGGCATGTTTCGTGACTTAATCGGCAAAAGCATGGAGGTATACGTAGATGATATGCTGGTGAAGTCGAAAGAAGCTGGGGGGCACGTGGGAGACTTAGAGGATTGCTTTGCAATCTTGAGGAAGTATAACATGAAATTAAACCCCCTCAAATGTTCGTTTGGAGTGGGTTCTGGGAAATTCCTTGGGTTTATTGTCAACTCCCGAGGAATAGAAGCAAACCCTGAAAAGATCAAGGCTCTCATAGAGATGAAGTCTCCCACAAGAATAAAGGAGGTGCAAAGCTTGACTGGGCGGATTGCGGCTCTAAGCAGGTTCGTCTCAAAATCAACGGACAAGTGCGTCCTGTTTTTTAACCTGCTTAAAGGAGGAAAGAAGTTCGAGTGGACCGCAGAGTGTGAACAAGCTTTCCAGGCAATAAAGGAACATTTGGCTCAACCTCCTGTTCTTTCTAAACCAGTTGATGGAGAGGACCTACTTGCATATCTAGCAGTCACGGAACACGCTGTTAGCGCTGCTTTAGTACGTGAGGAGGATAAGGTGCAGCACCCAGTGTATTACGTTAGCAAGCGTTTGATAGGAGCGGAGTCCCGATACCCCATGATTGAGAAGTTGGCTTACTGCTTGGTACTTGCATCACGAAAGTTGAGGCCGTATTTCCAAGCACACCCCATCAAGGTCCTCACTGACCAGCCTCTTCGCCAAGTTTTGCAAAAACCGGAGTCGTCTGGTCGGCTACTTAAATGGGCGGTCGAGCTAGGCCAATTTGAAATCAAGTACCAACCAAGGACTGCTATTAAGGGTCAAGCCTTGGCGGATTTCATCGCTGAGTGTACCGGAATCGTTGAGGTCCCTAATCAACAGGAGAGTGTTACTGGGTTAAAAGAAGAAGTTCCTGCTTGGCAACTTTTCGTTGATGGATCGTCAAACGAGCACCATTCAGGAGCTGGGATTATACTAGTCACACCAGAGAAGCACCGAATTCATTGTGCACTGAGGTTCGGATTCAATGCTTCTAATAACGAAGCAGAGTATGAGGCCCTCTTAGCAGGCTTGCGACTGGCTAGAGATGTACGTGCCCGGTCGGTGGAGATAAACAGTGATTCCCAATTGGTGGTTTATCAAGTATTAGGGGAGTACCAGGCGAGGGGCCTACGCATGGTGGCATACTTAAACAAAACTAAAGATTTACTAGCCCAGTTCGAGGAGTATACCATTAAGCTAGTACCAAGGGAGCAGAATTCCAATGCTGATGCTCTGGCAAAGCTTGCAAGTGCGAAAGATGCCGAAACACTGAATATAGTTCCAGTAGAGTACTTGGCAGAGCCAAGTATTGATAGAGAAGAGGCCATGCCGATTACGATAGTCGACACCTGGATGACTCCCATCATTGCCTACCTTGAACATGGGACGCTCCCAGATGGTCGTAATGAAGCAAGGAAAGTTATGAGGCAAGCTGCTAGGTACACCATGGTGGATGGAGTGTTATATAGGAGAGGATACTCCTTACCTCTCCTCAGGTGCATAACCCCCGACCAGTCAAAGAGCTTATTAGCTGAAGTGCATGAGGGGTTTTGTGGAGATCATGCTGGGGGGCAGAGTCTATCTAAAAAGATCTTGAGGCAAGGATTTTTCTGGCCTACTATGAACGAAGACTCTATGGAATATGTGAAAAGGTGTGACAAATGCCAAAGATTCTCTAAGGTACCCAGAGCACCACCAAATCTTTTGAGGCAAATGCAAAGTCCGTGGCCTTTTGCAGTATGGGGCATTGATTTGATCGGGAAGTTACCCAAAGGAAAGGGAGGAGTGCAATTCGCTGTGGTCGCAGTAGATTATTTTACTAAATGGACTGAGGCCGAACCATTAGCCACGATTACATCGAAGAAAGTGTTGGACTTTGTTGTTAAAAATATAATATGTCGCTATGGTCTACCTAAAAAGATAGTGTCTGACAATGGCACCCAGTTTGACAGCGACATATTTACCGATTTTTGCACTCGGCATGGCATCACCAAAAGTTTCTCCTCGGTGGCCCATCCTCAGGCCAATGGGCAGGTTGAAGCAGTGAACAAAACATTGAAGGACACTTTGAAGAAGCGCCTGGAACAAGCTAAGGGTGCTTGGGCAGATGAGTTACCAGAAGTCCTTTGGTCGTATAGGACTACCGCTCGGACGGCAACTGGCCATACCCCATTCTCTTTAGCGTATGGGTATGAAGCCATGTTACCTGTGGAGATAGATCCACCCTCTCATAGAAGGACCGTTTACAACCAAGAGGAGAACCATCAGTTGTTGGCAGAATCATTGGACTTCCTCGAAGAGAGAAGAGAGGAGGCAAGCCTCAGAGTAGCAGCTCATCAGCAAAAAGTGGCACGCTACTTCAATTCCAGAGTGCGAGATCGAAAGTTCCAGGTCGGAGATTTAGTCCTAAGGAAGGTGTTTGTTAGAGACCCAGCAGCTGGTGTGCTAGGACCGAACTGGGAAGGACCATATCAAATTGAACAGGTCTTACCGCCCGGCACTTACAAGCTTGCTCGATTGAATGGGGAGCTGATCAGAAACTACTGGAATGGCGAGCACTTGAGAAAATATTATCAATAAATACTACTTGCAGAGTAGTAGCTTTGTATCAAGTGCTTAACTTGTTATTTAAGTTTTTTGTTTGTGAACTGGTTATTTGCTACCCAGTCGCATTATTTTGAACAATGTTATTTTGTTTGGAACTCGTTGTTAGACACGTTTTGTCATTTATTATTACAAGTAATAAAAGAGACCACACGCATTGTGGTCGTACCTTGCTACAAACTTTGCATATGTGTTGATTATTTTTGTTGGGCAGTGTTCAACTGTCATAATAATTTAAACAAAACAGGTCTTTTAAAAACTAATGTACTGGACAGTGTTCAACTGGTCGGTATCATAATATGGAGGACCAACGTTTAGATAATATTTATGTAGTGGTCAACTACTGATATATTTTCGTATATTTCATGTGTTTCACGAGTAGTACCTACTCGAACAAATCCGATCAAGTAGTAAGTGATCAAGGATTTATCCACCCTCAATCACTTGGGGGGCACATAGGGTATACTGGTATGTATTTCAACACAGGCAATAAGAGCACGAGCAAATATGTTTGTTTTTGGGCTGACTTGTAAGTTTAGGAGTCTAAAATAGCCGTTAAGCTAACTTGTTTTACAAAGCTTAAGTAACTTAGAATTTTTCAAATTCTAAGTTAAAAACTGATATTCGTGTAACAAGACATTTATGCTCATAAAAAGTTAGAGCAATAAGAGCATGAGGAAGTATATTTGGTGTGAACTTATGGAATGGTAAAAATTTCTAAGTTAAAAAACTAAATTCTCATGTGAAATTAAAGGCATCCAAAAACTTTGCTATGCACAATAAAAACTTAGAAGTTTGAAATTGTCAGCAAGGAAAGAGTAAAGTGCTAAATGTCAAAATAGCTCACTAGTTCGAGCAACAAAATACAAAGTAAAGTAGACTGTGATGAACTATGAGAGGGAGTCACAGGCGAGCTCCTCTAGAGGGTTGATCGACTCCCTCCTCTGCATCAGCTGCTCCTCTCGCTCGAAATGATATAGCAGAGCAGGTTGGGGCGAGTGCAGGAGGGTTGGCAGCTTCTTCAGCGGCTCTTGCTTCACATCTGGCAAGATCCTCTGCTTGGGCCTCCTTGGGGAAACAATCAAGATTAAGAGGCTTGTTCAGCTTCCAGACCTTATAGAAGCAGTCAAAACTGGCCTCCTCAAAGCGAATCAAGTCAAGCTCTTTTTCTTGCTTCAGCTCTTCGTTCTCGCTAATCAACCTCTCATTGTCTCGAACTAACTCTTTAATATCAAGGGATTGCTTCTCCAATTGAGTTGTCAAGGAAGCATTGTTTTGAGCCTGCTTTTTGAGAGACTCGTCCCGTTCAGCTATAGTTCTCTCTGCTTGCTCCAGCTTGGACCTGGCCTCCACCAGTTGATCGTCCTGCACCTTGATCAGCTCCTTGTAATCCACGGCTCGAAGCTGAGCATGACCAATGGTGACAAGTGACTGCATGGAAGACAAAAAGTTAATACAAGTAAAAATACTAATAACAAAGTATCTCGAGGAAAAATGCTTACCTTCATCAATTGAGCGAGTCCTCTCTTCAAGACAACTTCGACACTAAGTCGAGGGTAGGAGTCTAGGCTTTGAAGCGTCGATGCATCACGGCCAATATCCTCAAGAAGCCCCTTGCCCAGGTCGCTAACAGCACGAAAGAGCTCACTCGAACTACCCTGGTGAGTAGGAGTTAGGCTCGCAGAAGGAGGAAGGGAAGAGGGGGTCAGTGGCGGAAGTGTAGTCGGTCCCCCAGGTTGCCTCCCTTGACTTGGCGGTACTACCTTCTGAATCTTCTGTGGAGGCATAGAGCCACTTCCATCACCAGTTTTCCTCTTTGAAGCAACGCAATCTCTGAACATGTCTGAATCTGCCAAGGATGAAAAAACAAGATTGTTAGAGAAATAAACATAATGAAACATATGCAAGTGTATACTACAATTGTGATACTCTCTAATTACCAATTATAAAAAATATGCCTATTTTCACTAAGCATGTGTTACCTGCGTTGAAGATCTGATCAAGGAACTCATCCTCGTCGTCCGAGGATGAGCTAAGTTCCCCTTCAACCTGGATAGCTTTTCCTTTCCCAGGTTGAGCGGGAATAGTAGATCTACGCTGAGGATCAGGCTCTCTAATGACTAAGTCGCCAGGTCTACGGGAAAGCGGAGAAGGCCCAGGAGAATGCCGATCAGTCATTTGCTCTGTGCCCTCGGTAGACCGACCAGGCGTGTCGTTCTCCCCGGTGGTACTTTCCACCACCAGATCCTGCTCACATGGCACCAGACTCACCATCTGAAGAAGGTCCAGCGTGACCAACTTTTTTACATCCTTCTCTTTAAGACTCATGTTAGCCAATTTCTTGGCCCGCCTAAACATCCCTTCAGTAGGCAATGGTCGCTCAAACGGACCCGAGCGCGTAAAAGCCAAGTTGTTGGCCTCAATATCCAATGTGAGGAAGTATTCCTTATGATATTTCCCGGCGTTTGACTTATGGGAGATGCCATTGAGATATGTAACCCCCCTATGCCTGTGATAGAAATGGAAGAAACCTGAGTTGTTGTGAGAAGGGTTGGTCCGAAGATCAAACAGGTAATGCACCTCATGAGGGGTGGGCTCGTCCCAACCATTCAGAAAATAAAGAATATACAGCGCAGAGAGTGCCTGTATCCCATTCGGCGTGATCTGAAATGGGGAGATGTTGAAGTAGTCTGCTACGGACCGGAAATAGATGTGCAGCGGAAGTGTTGCTCCAGCTTGTACATGGTGCCTGGACCAGGCACAGTACCTTCCACCGGGCCTATTGGCTCTTTGATGCGAGCCCGGACACGTCACGTTTGCCCCACTCAAACCTAAAGCTTCAATGTGTTTCTGGAACAGAGCGGGATTAAGTTTTGAGGCTTCGGCAACGAACCAGGAGGGTTCTTCTTCTCCCTCATCACATGGCTTCTGAACAGCCAAATCCTGGATCGCAGTAGCAAATTTCAGAGAAGGCTTTCTTGAAGCTGTGGTAGTGCAGGTTTGATTGCGCTTTGCCACCTTCTGTACTGCTCTGCGGGCAACCTGCGGATCGTGTTCCTGAGGGAGCCTGTTAGATTGCTTCACCCTCATCGTCGACTGAGAAGCCTGTCGAAGAAATTGTTCCTCGTGAAGAAGATATAAGGCTGAGCGAGGGAGGATCTGCTTGAAGCGGCGAAGACGGTCCTCTGGAGTGTAACCAGTAGACGAGCCTGGTGAGGAATCGCTATTCAAGGGAGTCTCGATTGTTTGCGGGGCGGATGATTCGGAGTTCGTATGATTGTCACCTCCCCTATAGTCAGAGCGATTCATCTACAAAAATGAATAAAAAATGGGGAGGTGAGTAACCATACAGAAAAAATTCATCAAAAATAAGAATTATTTATATACTTGGAAAATTTTGTCCAAGTTATAAAAATATAACACATATGGAAAATATAATTTTAATGCTCAAAAGTGCCTAAAAGTACTTAAAGTATTGAACTTATTAAAGCTTATAGAAGGAGGCATTTTTGGGATTTTCCTATAAGGCTAAGTTCCTTATGTGTGTAGTAACATACAGAGGTTGGTTATACATTTGGAAGGAAAAGAAGCCAAGGTCTAAGGAGTTAGGTGTGGTCCGATCGGACCACATTTTAGGCTCAAAGGAATGGTTTTATACCTCCGATCGGATGCCTAGAGGCACTAAGTGGACATGACCACAAAGGTGTATAAACCAAGGAAAATTGAAAATGGTCTGATCGGACCGTGTGCTTACTCTAGGGGATAACTTAGCATATTGCAGTCGATCGACTGCCAAAATGTGTTGGATACTCATTACCAAAGGGGTGTTCAGAGCAGATGGGAGGAACCATATATCCACACACGCCCAGAACAAAATAAAACTGGTCCGATCAGACACATTCTGGCCAGGAGACGTCCTGCCTCGCCACCGCACGAGCCTCACGCGAAGTCCCTAGGACGTCCGATCGGGCGTAGCGTGCCCGAGGAGAAGATGTGCACCCAGGGTCTGAGAATCCGCCTGGTGTGCCTCGTGCCTCCAAAACTCCTAGCCACCAGCAGCAACAAGTCAGGTTCGATCGGGCATGGGTGTCTAGGGAGGTTCAGAATTGACTGATAAAGACTTGGGCACTTAAAAGCGAAGGAAGGAGCGTGTGGTCCGATCGGACCACACATTTATCTGAAACTTTTCAAGGCCCGATCGGAGGTGGTTGTCTCATCTCGTTCAGAAGAGATACACGCCTCAAGCTTGAACCATGGTTCATCATCCCCGATCGAACATGGGTTCACCATGAGGACAAAGTGTGGTCCGATCGGACCACACGCTTATGCCCAGAATTTCTGGGCAAAAACCATGTACAAAATGGTCCCTAAATGGCATACTTTGCCTACCCCGAATCCAAACCAAATGGGCAAAGCCCTAAAAATCCCTAGTCTAAACACATTCCATCATTTACATAAACAAAAAGCAAGATCAAAACATATAAATGAAAGGTTTTCTTCATGTTCTTAAAAACCCATTACACCATCAAAACCCTCAAAACCCATATTCATGTTTATGTCAAAATACCAAAAATGTCTTGAAATTCCTAAAAGCTTAAGGGAAAATTCGGGTTACCCATGCCACAAACCTCATCAAGGCAATGAGCAAACACATTGAACAAGACATATTCAAGAACTTCAAGAACATCCAAGGGACAAGCATATTCGGCCATGGCATTTTTTTTAGAAAAGAAAATGTAGCAATCTAAGAGGCATGGAGAAGAAGACTTACCCAAGGTTGGAGAGCTTTGATTTTGCTTGGAGGATGCTTGAAGATGAGGAGCTCCCCTTGAAGATTGTAAAGTCGGCAAGAGGAGGGAGTCCTTGAGAGGGTTTCGGCCAAGGGAGAAGATGAAGGGTTTTTAGAATATATATATTTTTTTTTTGTATGTGTGAAGAAGAGAATGTAAAGTGGGGATATTTGAAGGGAAAAAAGTGGGTTTTTCATTTACTTTTGGACCTTTGATATTCTGGGACAATTTTTCTCCCCACGATCTTGGGTGGATTTTTGCAAGTGATCGTGGGTCTGCTGCATGAAGATGAACAGTTATTATTTTTCATAATGGCGTCAGCTGAAGAAAAAGTTTATTACGTGAATAAATCATATAATAAACTTGGGGGGCAAATGTTATCCCAAAAATTTGGAAAGAATGACGTGGCGGTGAAATGGACACGTGGCATGAGTTAGTAGGGAGATCTGGCTTAGTAATAGCCTAATACATTAGTTAAGGAATGGGACAGAGGGTCAAGCCAAATACGCCCAATCGAAGAGAGTATTTAGACTGGGGGTTGCTTGGCTCAGACCTCAGTTTAAAGACCCATATAATTAAATTGGTGCCAAGACCAAGAAAGTGAAAGGGAGGTATGAATTTTGGTTCAAGATATAAAAGCAGTAGGTCCGATCGGACCTAAGCTTAGGAGACCTCTTGTTAAGCTTGGTTCGAATAAGTTCAAAAAGAATAAGGCTCAAGTTTTACTCAAGGGGAAAGCCACATAGTGGCCGATCGGGTATGATATGGAAGAAGTGAACTTGGGCTTGAATGAGGTGAGTAGAAATGGTGGTGTCCGATCGGACATGATGCGTGTGGATACTTTGGACCATTTTGGTCCAAAGGGATGACTATGACCGATCGAACATACACATAGGAGGTACCTTGGACCATTCAAGTCAAGGAGAAGTAGATGGTGGCTCGGACCACCTTGGTCCGAAGAGAAAAGTCTAATGCCCGATCGAGCATTTGGTTGAGCGAAGAGGTTCGAACCTTGTTGGCCCAAGGAGAAGGATGTGTGCCCGATCGGACGTGGTACTTATGAGTACCTTGGACCATTTTGATCAAGGAAAGGTGGTGGCTCAGACCACCTAGGTCCGAAGAGAGAGGACCAAGGTCCGATCGGACCTTGGTTAAGCAAAGGAGGCTTGGACCATTTAGGTCCAAGGGGCATTATGCCCGATCGCGTAAGACCTCCCCCGATCGCACATGACCTCCCCCGATCGCGCAAGACACCTGCAAGAGCGCTCGGACCATGTTGGTCCGAAGATATGCTAGGAAGAAGATGGCTCGGACCATGTTGGTCCGAGGAGCAAAGTGTAAGGTCATTTTGGACCTTGATTGAAGGAGTCAAATAAGGTGGTTTGAACCACCTTAAGCCAAAGAAGACAACCATTGTGTCCGATCGGACACAATGGAGGAGTATAACTCGAGTATAGTTGGCCTTTGGTCCAAGGATAGCCATGCGTATGCCACCTTTGACCTACGTAAAGCTTGAAGAATAGCCAACATGCATGAGAAGCTACGTCAAACTGCCCAAAACTACTTCAGTGAGAATCGGTCCAAGCATCCGGGAATCACTCAATCCTCACTCGAAATTAGGGATCAGTTATATTTTGAATGTTTATTTTTTAATATAAATATTAGGTAAATAATAGAATATCCCTATTAAAAGGGGATATCAGTTGAGAACCCAGGTCTATAAATAGGGACTTGGGACGATCGTAAAAGGACTTTTTGGCAAAATCAAGAGTGAATCTGTATTCTAGAGAGAGAAAGTGTGTTGTTCTTGAGATAAACCCATTTTTGCGTTCTAGAATATCTCACACTGAAGAAACTCAGTTGACACGGTTCATCTGATCTTGAGTGCAAATACAGTAATAAAATCTCTAAGTGGATTAGGCTATTACCGATCATCGGGGCTGAACCACTATAAAAACCTCGTGTTATTTACTTTAGTTCATAAAAAACTGTCTGTTGTCGTTTATAATTCTCTTGAAGGTTGTCGTAGTTGACGTTCTCACGTCGTTGGCTAAATTCACAGTCAACAACAACTAATGCTTAGAAATTATATCTTATATAAGTGAAGAAAAATCCTAGCTTTTTGAAAGTAACTTGTGCTTGAATAGAAAATGTATTTTGAAAAAAAATATATAGTGTGATTTATTTCAACTATATCTAAACTTGGGAATCAATATACTTACAAATATTATTGAACTTGCATTTTGTGGATTCTAATATCTTAATAATCTTATTTTACATATCTCATTTGAAAACCATTTTTCTATTTAATCTTAAATCTTTTTATTACTTGTCTTTTATTTTTCTAAAACAAAATCTCATCAAATATTTGGAACTAGGTTAGAATATTCTTGCTTTGTTTGAAATAGTTTCTTTTGATGTTAGTCAACTCCCATGGGTTCGACCTCGTACTTACATGAACATTATATTCCGAAACGATTCGTGCACTTGCGAGTTTAAATATTAAAACACCTTCTTTTGGGCTCAACAAATAAATTTCGTAAGTTTTCTGGTTTGTGTTCTTGAGAATTTTTTTTGGGTGATCGGGTTTGTACACAGAAATATGATAGAAGAGATACTTTAGACAGTAAAAAACATTAGGTGAGGCTTTGAAATTAGTGCGGGAAATAGGAATATTGTTTTAGGGCCCAAAATCGAAGTAAGAATTCGATTTTACTGTTTTCAGAAAAACTTGGTTTTTCCCGCCTTTTTTCGGAGTCGAAAAGTTTTCCTGAAAAAACTTTTAACTTCCACTTTTTGATCTGTTTTTGCAAAATGTTCACATGTTTTTGGTGTTTACGTTAGGATGCTGCTGGTCGTATAAAAGCTTAACTTTTATACACGAGCAACGTTATCCTTACACTTCTTCTTCTTCTATCTATTGGTCGTAGATTCTCATTTCCCCTTTTCTCTTATCAGATATTCATGCACGATCCTTGGGGAGGTGAGAGGCCAATAGACAATGATCTTCTCGCGCTGCTGTTCGAAGATCAAGAGCAACCACCACTTCCTTTCTCTGACTTTCCATCTTCTCAACAAAACCCCACGACTAGCTCCCCAGGCCGCCAACCACACATGGGTTGTGTTAAACACATAGCTCATAGGAAAAAGAAAACCACTAACTCTCCTTCCAACCGAACAGCAATTGACAACAAGGGTCCTTCAAATGATCCTCAACATATAAATTTTGCACCACCAGAAATTAAACCCAGAGCCCAGCCTCGCGACGGCCTTCAACAAGAAGTAGACTGGTATGTCGCGCCTCCTAATGTCATATCGGCTAGGATGGTAACAAGGTACCTCAAGAAGTACGGTCTTCCTGGGGTTACCTTAATCAAACCCACCTCCGACCAATGGGCAAACGTGCCTGGAGGCACCTTCAGCACCTGGTTGAGGTTCCACATTGAGGCAAGGGCAATCTTGCCCCTGCATGAATTTTTCCAAGGGGTGGCCAATTACTTCGAGGTTGCCCCCTTCCAAATTACTCCCAACGGATATAGGGTACTATCAACACTCTATATCCTTTACAACCATATGAAGTGGCATGTGCCCACCTTGCACGAGATCAACTACCTATTCGATCTCAAGTCCAACCCCAACCAGAACAACACAGGGTTCTTCCACTCCTGTCACCAGGAATCTACTCGCATATTCCTAAGGGGCATCACCTACAAATCCAACGTAGGAAAGTACTTCCTTACAATGAACCTGATCACCGACAACCTGACCTTCACCCGAGGAAGTAAATCTCTCAATCACTAGTCATTTATTTTCTGCTAGTTTTTTCTTCACCGTCCTTAGAACATTGATGTTGTGTTTAGGTCCATGGTATCGACCAGACCCCACTCCAGAGATGGAGATGAGGGTCGCAGCTCTAGCCAGCATGATGAATATCGAGAAGAGCGTCAAGGAGCTGGTCATCGAGAGCAATCTAAGGCTGTTGGCCTTTTGGATCCTCACCAGGAAGTGAGGGAGTCCACTGCGGGGAGTGCTACTGGAGAGGAAAGCCCTGAGCAACAACAAGATGTGTCACAATCCCCGAGATGACGGGCGATAGGAGTGACCATCTAGGAACCCTCCAGCAACCTCCGGGTTGTTGCTACCCATGCCCAACACGGGAGAGGCAAGCAAAAACTTCCAGAGTACACCGACCCCGTACTTGAGTCCTCCGATGAGAATGGTATAGATTTATCACTCTTAGATAGCTTGCCTATTCCTTATCATTTATTTGACAGGGATGGCAACTTTAAATTTACGACCAGTACTTTTAATTCAGACTTTTTCGAGGTAGAGAGTGAGTGTAGCAGTAGTTCTATAAATAATGTATCGACCAATAATAATAGCTTGGATATATTACTTAGAATCTCCCTTTTTCATTATTTCCTTGCTATTTTAAATTATATTGTTTGATTGATTGTTTTTATCTTGCAGTCATGCCTTCTGAGGAAGCTTTCGACATATTCACTAACTCCGAAGCTCCTGCGAGAAAAAAGAAGGCGAGTAATAGGCACCGTGGGGAGAGCAGCAATGATCCTTCAAAAAGCTTGAACAGAGGACCCTCAAATAGAGGACCCTCCAGCGCCTCCCCCAGCGCCCACTTCTTCCAGGAATATGTCACCTCCTCCTCCTCCTCGCAGTAGCCCCCCCGCCCCCCCCCCCCAAAACCAGCGAGGAGATCCTCGGCCAACGACCCGCTGAGTAGCGCCTTCAACGCTACTTATGAGAAGTTGCAAAGGCTTTCAAAGCATCGCCATAGCCAGGAAGCCTTCTCGCATCTTCCTCCGCTACGTAACAAGCAGATCATCAGCCGTGGACTGTCTGAAGTCCTCAGTGTAAGTGTATTTCTTCTTTTTCCTTTAATCGAACAACACTTTCTTTAACTGCTCCTGACTAGTTTACTTGTTTTTCTGTTTGCAGGGTATCCTCACCATAGGACACAGCTAGCGTTGAGCCGAAGAGACCGAGGCCAGATTTGCTGAGGAGATCAAGGCGGTTGAGGCTAGGTACGCCGAGGAGATGAAGGCAGTCGAGGCCAAACATGCCAAAGAGGTGAAGGTGGTTGAGGCCAAACATGCCAAAGGGCTTAAGGCGGCCGAGGCTAGAGTTGCCAACCTGAGCGAGGAACTGAGGAGATGTCAGGAGTCGGTGGTAAAAATTACTACGGTTAAGGAGAAGTTTAAGGAGGCTTCGAAGATTAACTTCAAAGAAGCATCCAAACTTCAAGATGACCTTGTGATCAGCTGGAAGGAAACTGCCGAGCTGGAGGAGCGAACAAAACTGCTCGAGGAAACCAATGCTCGCAATCTGGAGAAGTTCAAAGGAGCGACTTTCAACTGCTTCTACTTGTTCTGGAAGAACAATCTAGAGATGAACTTTGATTATCTTCCCGAGCAAGTAAGGAAGGCTGAATTGACAAAGTGTGTCGCTCGTCTAGCGGAACAGAAAGCTCAAGAGCCCCGTGAAATCTCCTTGGCGACTGGCACCGAGGCAGTTGAAGATGATGTGGGGACCACCGTCAACCAGCAATCCCAGCCGGATCCTCCGTCAACCAACTGCTCAGTGATTAATTTATTTTTGTTTTCATTTTTGTAACAGGATATACGAACTACGGTTCGTAATCTCAAGATAATTTTGCTGCTCAAGGCAGCTTTTCTTTTAATTTATTAGTTTACATCGAGATAATACATCAATTCCATTTCTTGGTTCATGGCTTCTTGCCATTTGTCCTTGTCAGAATCATTCATTGCATCTTTAAATGTCAATGGATCGTCTTTGTTTGTGTCAGACACAAGCATTTGAACTTTGTGTTCATAGCATGTGGGTTGCTTACTAACCCTCCCACTACGACGAGGTTCACTACTATTCTGACTAGAATTAGCAGTTTCCTCTTGCCGTTTTTCATTGGTTGTTGATGGTAACTTCGCAACTTCATTCGAGACCATCTCCTCCAGAACAACCTTGCTACGAGGATTGTGGTTATTAACATAGTCATATTCAAGAAAAGTTGCATTTGTTGATACAAATGTTTTATTTTCTTTTGGACTATAGAAAATTCCACCTCTTGACTCTTTGGAATAACCCAGAAACATGCACACTTCAGAGTGTGATTCCAACTTCCCGGTCTTTCCTTTAAGCACGTGTGCAGGACACCCCCAAATTCGAAAATGGTGTAAACTAGGCTTACAACCATTCCATAATTATATGGGTGTCTTTTGTGTAGACTTAGATGGAACAACATTTAATATGTATGTTGGGGCAACAATTTGTCTTTCTATATCTGGAGGTTCCTCCCAACAATAGACAATGCTCAGTCACTATTTCGGTGATGAAATTTGCCTTTGACTCGTCGGGATCACCTGCAAGAAAGACACTCCGATGCTTAAGTCAGTTCAAAGTTTGATCTTATTTCCCTCCTATGAATCTTATATTTATAGGACAAAATATGTAAAGCAGTTAGTTGGTTCAAGCGAACCCTGGAATGGGGGGAAGAAATAATTGAATTTCCCTCCAAAAATACCGACTTTGAATGTCTCGTTTAGGGGTCAGAGGTGCGGACTGCCTCTGACCCACAGCTTCTGCCTTCGGAGCTTCTATACGCCAAAACGTTATGTTTTGAATATTCGATAAATGAGGAAAGGGTTTTTGGGCCCAACAGATGCCCCCTGGCCCAAGCTTCGAACAGGCGAGGCGTGCTAATCTGTTCGAATCTCGGGCCGACTCTTCAACACCAAAATTTTTGCCTAGAGCCGTCATTCTCCGTAAACTGAGGTAATCCGTAGGTGCATGATCATTTGATTGCCTGACAAGCTACACTTAATGCAAACACAGTTATCGAGTGAAGCGTTTGGTTCAAAATTTTACCTTTCACTTAAATAGTTTTATTTTAAAATAATTTTCATTCAAATTTCCAAACTTTATTCCAACTTCCAGAGAGAAGCTCCGAAGAAACCCTAGAGATTTCCCTCAGTTCAATCCTTCGACAATCATCTCATCCTGCATAATAATGTCTTCTCGTTCATCTCCCGAGCCTTTGGATCGCGAAGGATACAAGAATGTGTTTGAACGCATGCGCAAATCGTTCGACATTCCTGACAATGTCACGGTGAGGATGCTCTTGGATGCCGAGCTTCGAGAATGGCGATTTAAGGACGTAGTGAAGCCTTCCGAGATCGTCATGAGTCTGAGACATATCGAATGGCTCCGCTTCCCTCTCCCAGCTCTGCTTGTTCAGATAATTTCAAACTCCGGGGCTCACATTTCGCAATTTCTCCCAAATGCCATTTAGTCAATAGTCGGGGCTCAGATGATAGGGAGCCTCAGGAATGTCAACATTCAATCGGATGACATTTACGCGTGCTTCACCAAGTCTACGAACAAGGCAATAGAGGGAAAGCCTTGGAAAACCTTCTACCTCTCTCCCAAAAAGGATCGGACAATCTTCACTGATTTCGATAGCTCCCATCGAAATTAGGATAAATATTTCTTTGCTGTTGGAGGAGCGTGGTATCCTGAATACTTGCCTCAGAAAATTTTTCCTTTGGCCAGGGTGTTTATAAAAGGTGAGTCACATTTTTCATTATGTTCGTTATTAGCATTAAAGTGAATCAATCATATCTGGATGATTATCTGTTAGTCTAACTCTATGTATTACTGTTTTGATTCTTTGCATCAGATTTTTCTTGGCCTCAGGTTAGTATTAGTCCTGAACGGCAGAGCATGCTGACAGAGAAGGGGCTTCTGCATGAATCTAAGGAGAATGCCATTAGTATCAGGGGTGTGCTGAACCCCTACTGCATGCAAATTATGACTTGGCTTTGCTTCGTGGATCGAGTCGATCTTGGCGCTGTGCGAGTTAGATCGCAAAAGGGGGATATGACCCTTAGCAAAATCACAGCAGCATGTGCGAAGCAGCTGGGGGCTTTTATGAAGAAATCTCCTCCCATTCCCTTAACTCTGTCTCTGTCGAAGACCGAGTATGAAAGGGTGTGTTCTGAGACCTACGTCGCATGCACCAAACGTCAAGGGGTCCCAGAAGGCAAAAAGAAAGAGGGTTCTGGTCTAGCTCGTGCTGCAGAGTCATCCCCTGATAAGTCCAGCTTATCGCTTAGATCTTCTCGCATTCAAGGGCGATCGTCCACGCCTTCTGACGCTCTCCCAATTCAGCCTCTCCAACAAGTGCCTTTGCCTACAGATGCCTTAGGAAAAAGAAAGGAGCATGAGGAATCCTTTGGCTAAGATTCGGACAACGGGAAGTGTATTTCGTCCAAGCTTCGGATCCCAAAAGGTTCTGTCTCCACTGCTCAAGGATCTCCCTTTGCAATCCCCAAACTTACCCCAGGAAAATTACCAACGGGCCAGGCTCTCTCGTTGTGCAAGAAGCCACGAGGATCTGCCCCTGTTGGACATTTACCTGGGGCGTCTCCTACTTCACACGCAATTGGGTCTTCCTTGGCGGCCGGCTCAGAAGGGGTGGCTCATGCGGAGGGTGTTTCCTCTTCTCCATCCAAATTATCAGGAGTGGTGACTGGAGATGGAGTGCGGGGTGGCTTACCAGTTGAGGTGAAGTCTCCTGTTGTCTGTATGAAGCTGTCAGAGGCATTACCCTCTGCTTCTGCTTTGGCTGAAGGGTCTGACATTGGCCATAAGCGTGGCTTAGAGGGGAGACGCCCTTCTTCTGCCTCTCGTAAGAACAAGCTTTTAGAGGATGCCTTCGTAGAGGGTTTTGAGTCTGCGGATACCCCTCCTCTGCCAATTGAGCCAAGTAAGACCGTTGTATCTGAAACTACCCCTGGGTGTCAGGAATCAGGGGCTGTCGAAGTAGCAGGTGTTGACACTCTCAGTGTTGATGTTTCCTTATTACCGCCTACTACTTCTGAGTCTCATCTAGGAGATGTCATTGTTGTGTCTCCGAAGGGCACTAGTACTTTTGAGTCTCCTAGCGCTTTCTTGGAGCAGCTAACGTCTTCTGCTGTGCAGACGCCGGTGTACCTTCCAAGTGATTTGGGTGAAGATGATAGCATACTTGTACGCCCTTCGAAGACGTATTCTTCTGGCGTGGGAACAATTGCGCTGGCGTCTGATAGTATTATGGTATCGATGTTAGCAGAAGGTGGGAAGCCAGCAGCCCCCGATGCTTCTACTGCTGCATTAGCAGGGGGATTCCCACAGATGGCGCCAATTGTTGGGGCAACAATTTGTCTTTCTATATCTGGAGGTTCCTCCCAACAATAGACGATGCTCAGTCACTATTCCGGTGATGAAATTTGCCTTTGACTCGTCGGGATCACCTGCAAGAAAGACACTCCGATGCTTAAGTCAGTTCAAAGTTCGATCTCATTTCCCTCCTATGAATCTTATATTTATAGGACAAAATATGTAAAGCAGTTAGTTGGTTCAAGCGAACCCTGGAATGGGGGGAAGAAATAACTGAATTTCCCTCCAAAAATACTGACTTTGAATATCTCGTTTAGGGGTCAGAGGCGCGGACTGCCTCTAACCCACAGCTTCTGCCTTCGGAGCTTCTATACGCCAAAACGTTCCGTTTTGAATATTCGATAAATGAGGAAAGGGTTTTTGGGCCCAACATTTTGGGCCCAACAATGTATAGAGCACATTGAATCGCATAGCCCCAGAATGACAGTGGTAATGATGAGAAACTCGTCATTGATCTAACCATATCTAATAACGTTTTGTTCCGTCTTTCTGAAACACCACTTTGTTGTGGCGTTCTAGGTGTTGTGAGTTGGGATTGAATGCCATGCTCACACAAATGGTCCTTGAATTCAAAATCCAAGTACTCTCCTCCTCGATCAGATCGAAGAGCTTTTAGTGACTTACCTAATTGCTTTCCAGCTTCTGCTTGAAATTCTTTGAACTTTCCAAAAGTATCAGATTTTCTTTGCATTAAGTATAGGTAACCATATCTTGAATAATCGTCAATAAAAGTGACGAAGTATTCATAACCTCCTCTTGCGAGAATTTGAGCTCAATAACCTTTTAGTCCCAAAAGTCAACGCTTAAGAGAACCATCATTCAATCTCTTGCGAGAAGGCATAGGTTCCATATCTGTATACTATGTCCCCAGCCATCTACATTAATGAGTTTCCAAAACAAAAGTTTCTAGCCTGATCATTCTGACAAACCCTAACAAGTGAATCAAAGAACTCATATAATATAAACAGGAGTTCATAGTAACTTCAAGATTAAGATCTATTTGTATATGATCATCGGTTGATATATTTAATTAATACTTCGGAACGGTATTTAACTAAGTGTTAATCAACGTATTTGGTCCAGTTCTATATATTCTCTAATATATAAAGCACCTCCACTAAAGTGTCCTTCCACGCTAGTGATCCGGATCTAGATCACATGTATTCATAATACTAGTGGACCGTACTTGCAGTAATTAATCTAAAGATTCCATAACTTTATTTTACTGCGAAATATTCAAGTTCATTTATCTCAAACACAATCCTCCCGTACCAATACGTGTTTGAGATCACATATATGAACTTAGGAATTTTCTTGATATTTACATAATATTATCACAGAATAATATAGTCCGTAAAATATATGCATAACAAATTCAATTTGGTTAGCTGCAGCTAGGATGATTGATTCATAGTTGAGGTGAGTTTCAATCGTTGTTTTAATGGTGTTCTGCTCTTGTTTTTATGGCTATTCTTTGCTTTAAGGTTCAAGGTTATGGATTTGAGTTTGGATGGAAGTTTGAGTGTGTTGAGCTGGGGTTTTTTTGCTGGTATCATATTGGTGTTAAGATGGGGATTGAATTACAGTTCTAGGAATTATTTGGGAAGTTTTTTGTGGGTTTTTGACTGAGGAAAAACAGAGAAATCCTGAATTCGTAGGGTTAAGTCGTAGCCCTGTTCTTGGGGCATCGCGACCCAGGTGAACCTAGGCCAGGTGGGGGATTCTGCTTTGGAGGTGCGCGATGACTCTCTAAGGCAAGTCGCCGCTAGTGTCCTGGTTCCAGACAGGGAGGCTCCCTGACCTGAGAGGCGCACCGCGACCCTTAGGAGCAAGTCCTGGCCTGCCTGGTCATTTTTGGGCCACTTCAGGTTTTAATGACAGGAACTTTAACCTAAGCGCTCGGGACAAATTCCACTACATGATTTAGTAGAATTCGAGGTCCCAGAGGCTAGTATGTTATTTTGAAGGTTATAATCAATTTTGGTTTTATTGGTCATATATTATACGTTGTGGCTAGCTTATACCGCAAGGGCTCAGGGATAGGGATCATGCTCGGGGCTGCCATACGCTAGCTACTCAGGACTTGAGGTAAGAAAACTGCACCCGGGTTGTGATTAGGGCTTAAACCCCTGTTAATGAATATGTTATGAATGTGAACATATTTGTATCTGAGAATATCTAGACAGGCATGCTTGTATATGCTGGCGTTTATTACTTGTTGTGCATCATGCATTTGTGATTAAATCTGTTTACAGACCATCCTAAGGGTGCTGGGGGTCGATAGCAAGTGTGCAGAACGCAGCCCGGCCTAAGGGTGCCGGGGTCAGCTATAAGACCAGAGGACTCGGCCTAAGGGCACCAAGGCTGAACATTATACAATAAATAGAAGTGTGTTTTATACTTAACTATTTCTACTGATTGATGAGTTTGGTTTATACATTTGACTGAGCTGAATGTTACTGTTAGGATGGTTGCTTATATCCTCTTATTGATTGAATCTAATGATTTATGTTTACTACTTTTATATTGTTGCCCAGTTGTGCATGTTGATATAAGTTTTCTTGCTGAGCCTTGACTCACGGGTGCAACGTGGTGCAGGTAAGGGAAATGGATAGTCGGACCAGCCATGAGTTAGAGAGTTTCAGGGGCGATGTGTACATATGCAGCCTACCCGATCACCACGGCCAGGATAGCTTAGGAGAAACTAGGGATGAACCATGTTTTGTCGCTTAGGACGACCTAGTTGTATTCTATTTGTCTTTTATAAGTCTGTAACCCATTTTTGCGATCCCGTGTTTAAACTTAACAGTTTAATGAAAAATAATCATTTTGTTGACCAAAATTTTTAATACCTGACCTTGACTTAGTCTTTAATTACACATTTAAGTTCAAATGACTTGCTTAGCAAGATAAGCACTATTTTAAACACACCGTGTAACAGTCTTGATTAACCAGGGCGTTACAACTTGGTATCAGAGCGATCTAGGTTTAAGAGTTCCTAAAGACTGGCTGGGCGTGTACACTCGCTGCTAAAGATAAGCTCGACTCATGGTTAGGTATCTAATGACATGATTATGTGGTTAATTGCTTAAATTGAACCTATGTGCCTTATCTTCATGCTAGTATAGAGAGCATTATGTGTATGAATGTATTTGGTGGAAATAGGACTTAATAATTGATGCATGAACATTATATATTTGTGTTTTGATATGCATATTGTGTGTGTGGCTATTATGACTGTCTGGCCCTGCCCGTGGGATAGTTCTGGATATGAATATCAAGGCTGAGAGGTTAAGACATTGACTGTGGACATATTCAGAAATTATGTATCCAAGGCAGTCAATTGGACCTGGTATCGTTAGTATGAGGGTTGCGGATGATAGTCGAGTTTAGAACCCTCCATCTGCCCCTGGAATTTGCAGCAGATGTTTGCTAGTATGCAAGGAAGACTACCAGATCAGGATGAGGAGATTAGATGGTTGAGACAACGGGTTTCGTCGAGGAAACGCTGCTTCATATATCTTGACAATAGTGGCACCAGTTTCAGTTCAACCTAAGGGCAGAAACAAATGAAAATTATCGTATGAAGGATTCCAGAAGCATTATCCTCCAGTTTTCGAGGGAGGTTTGGATCTGATTAGGGCTGAACAGTGGATGGGAATGATCAACCCCATCCTTGATTATGTGGGAGTTGTAGGCCATGATAAAGTGGTTGTGCCACGCGTATGCTGCGGGAGGATGCCCGGACGGGATGGGAAGTAGTACCCCAAACTCGGAATGTTGTCATGATGGGTTGGGAGGAATTCAGAAAATTGTTCAATGAAAGAGACTACCGAGACGCAGTCTAAACTGCGAAGACCAATGAGTTTATGAACTTGGTTCAGGATGGTAAAACAATGACAGAGTATGTCAATGAATTTGATGGGTTTGCCAAATCCACTTTTAATTTGGTACCAACGGATGTGGCTTGGAAGGAACGATTCATTTGAGGATTAGAAATTGAGATGGCCCAGAGTGTTAGGATCGCTCCAGTGCATGAGACTTCTGTCTATGCTTGGGCAGTATGGATGCCTTGTTATAGAAGACGTAAGAGATTAAATATGGAGTGAAAGTGCCATAGGGCAGGAATTTGAGACAATGGTATCCCCATTTGCGGGATCAGGTAGGGGCGGATGCCCGGCAAGCAAAAAAGAAGGACCCCTAATAGTTCTACTACTCCTGGTCCTGATAGGAGGGGTTATAGTTTACATAATGGCATATAGGGTTAGAATTAGGGGGAAACTAGTCTTTTGATTTTATGGTGAAATTTTGTATATTAAAATAATATTAGATTAATTATTTTGTTTAGTTATCAGTCGTTCTATTGATCTAAACAAAGGGTCTATGAAGTGGAAGCTGAAGAAGATTGGAGATCTAGAAATCCATTGGAAGGTAAGACTTGATTACTTTATGGAATTAGATTTGGTTTATTTATTGGTTTGGGAAATTGATCTTGAATTAACATTTAATTATTAGCATTGCTTTTATAAGGTGATTGAAGTATGATGATATAAACATGTTAAGATTATGGTTTTGGGTATAGGTTGTCTAGAAGTTGAATGTAAAAGTTAGGTTATCTTTTGAATTAATGCATCAGTTGATGACAATTTATTGATTAAACATGTTTGAGAATGTTGGTTTTGTGATTCAAGAGATATTGTACGTTGAATCTGGGTTAGGTGATGTTCAAGTTCGAGTTTGGGGAAAAAATAAGGTTGAAATCGTTGAGCGCAACTGTGCCCGTGGCCAGCGCGACCGAGCTGCTACTCCAGAAAGCTGACACTTTTTGTGAGCGCGACCGTGCTACTTTCCCAGTTAGGGGTATTTTGCTAGTTAGGTTGCCATGTTTTTAATTTTTTTTTTGGTTAGGGGATTGTTATAGAATGGTTATGGGATCCTTAGGAGGACATTTGAAGTAAGAATTCACGTTAGGAAGAGCATGGGTGCATAGTGATATAAATTTGGTTATTGTTATGAAAGTACGATCGTGACATTTTCTGTTGTGTTTAGGGCACGGTAAGGAAACTTTAAGAGGATAGAATTATTGTTGCTGCTTGGACTTGAGGTAAGAAGAGTAGACACTTCCACGCAGGGTGTACGCTCGACGTACTTAAGAATAGTTCTATTTATATGTCATAAGTATTGATTATGTTTAAAGCTATGCAAGTTATGTGTATTCGTGATATGTATGTGTATGTTGTATGCTTTGCGTGACATGCTTACTGTATGGTAATTTGCATGTTTATGTTGCAATAAATTGCATGCTTATGATATGTAAAAAGGCATGCTTACGTTTTCGTGCTCAGTTTCACACTTGACTAGAATAGTATTGGTCTATGACTGGAGTGATTTCCAGTATGGTATGATATGTTATTCTAGTTATAGTTTTTGATATGATTTCATTTGATTGTGAATATATTATATTGTAGTTGCATCTTGTTTTATGGATAAATTTTGTATGTTTAGTATTGTTATGAATATAATATATTTGTTATATGCTGTTTTAGTATGGGTTGGAGGGTTGCGTCCGACACAACTCTTCTTACTAGGCTTTAGCTCATGGGTACTCTATGTTGCAGGTGCCATATGTTGATTTGTTTCGTGGCGATGGGCAAAGTCCAATCTAGAAACGAATGTATATCATAAGAGCCATTCAACCTTGTTACGATCAAAGGGACGTTAACACCAACATTTTACTTTACATTATTATTCATATGGTTTTAAAGATGTTTTAATGTGAATTGAGACCAGAAATAGTTTTGCTTGTTTAGTGACACAAAAATTAATGTTTTATTTTAATTACGGATATCCGAATAATGCATGTTTTAAATAAGAATGTTTTAATGAAGTTTTATGCCTTATTTATTCTATCATTTAGTTTTTGATCTTTAAAATGATTTGAAATGACTAGGGCCCTGGCCTGGTCTCGGAGTTATGATTACGGGACGTTACAGACAGTGTTCTCAAAAATAGACTTGAGATCGGAATACCATCCATTAGGAGTTAAGGAGGAGGATATTCCGAAGACAACATTCTGTATGAGGTACGAGCATTATGAATTTCTGGTAATGTCTTTTAGACTTACCAATGCCCCTACGACATTTATGGATCTCATGAACAGAGTATTAAATGACTATTTGGATAAGTTTGTGTTATTGCTCATAGATGACATTCTAATCTATTCACGAACTGAAGAGGAACATGAAGAACACCTATGGTTGACACTGCAAAGGTTGATGGAGCACCAGTTGTATGCTAAATTTGAGAAGTGTAGATTTTGGTTAACTCAAGTGGCATTCTTAGGGTACATTGTTAGCAAGGATGGTATAAAGGTCGATCCAATAAAGATTGAAGCAGTAAAAGACTGGCCACAACCAAAGAACGCTTCAGAGGTGAGAAGTTTTCTTGGGTTGGCAGGGTATTACAAGAAATTTGTAGAAGGGGTTTTCAAAGATCACCACGCCATTCACATAGTTGACTAGGAAAAGCATGAAGTTTGTTTGGATTAAGCAATGTAATCAAAGTTTCCAGGAGTTGAAAGATAAGCTCATCACAACACTTGTACTAAGCCTTCTGACAGACAATGAAAAATTTGTAGTATATTCAGTGATACGTTGAACCAAGGACTGGGTTCTGTATTTATGCAAGCAGATAAAGTGATCACATATGCATCTTGACAGATGAAGGAGTATGAGTAGCGATATCCAACACATGACCTAGAATCGGTAGCAGTAGTATTCGCACTTAAGTTATTGCGACATTATCTCTATGGGGAGAAATGTGAGATTTATACACACCATAAGAACTTGAAATACATCTTTACCCAAAAGGAGTTAACTATGAGTCAATGAAGGTTGTTGGAACTGGTAAAAGATTATGACTGTGAAATCTTGTATCATCCGGGGAAGGTGAATGTGGTAGTCGGCGCCCTAAGTCGTAGGAGCCAAGGGAAAGTAGTGGCTGTGAGAGATGTCTCTGCTAAGTTAATGGAAGAAATAGAACAAACAGGCAAATAGTTGATCGTGAGGGGAATAGCAAATATGACTCTGTTGGAAATGTGCCCTGAAAGCATATGTAGTAAACATTGATTTATGAAATAAATAAATAAATTGAATTTGTTATGCATATATTTTATGGACTATATTATTCTGTGATAATATTATGTAAATATCAGGAAAATTCCTAAGTTCATATATGTGATCTCAAACACGTATTGGTACGGGCAGATTGTGTTTGAGATAAATGAACTTGAATAGTTCGTAGTAAAATAAAGTTATGGAATCTTTAGATTAATTACTGCAAGTACGGTCCACTAGTATTATGAATATATGTGATCTAGATCTGGATCACTAGTGTGGAAGGACACTTTAGTGGAGGTGCTTTATATATTAGAGAATATATAGAACTGGAACAGATATGTTGATTAATACTTAGTTAAATACCGTTTCAAAGTATTAATTAAATATATCAACTGATGATCATATACAAATAGATCTTAATCCTGAAGTTACTATGAACTTGTAACGACCCAAATTCGCTAATAAGGCTTAAGGGCCTTGATTAGTGTGCCTGGAGGGCATAATGGGAATTATGTGTGATTTTAATGAGTAAGATGCATGATTATGATTTAAAGCATGTTATATGACTACTTGAATATTTGAGATGCATGACTATGTGTATTAGTATGCATGTAGGCCCTGATTAGGTTAGAAGGGCATAATCATAATTTTGGCCATTATGGGCATAACTGTATTGATATATGTGATAATTGTTGAGACCACATTATTATGTGGATATATCTGCGATCTGTGACTCGAGACGATCTTAGTGAGCAAAGTAGCGAAAAAGTCATGGCGGGGATTTATACCCAGCTCGGGGTGAGCCTAGGGGTATAAATGGGAATTTAGTGAGTATAGTGGAGTCTATTTTGACATTGAGGAATATTATTTCGGGAGTTAAGCGGGAAATATTAGAGACACTCGAGGAGTTAGCGGGAATTTGGTAAAATGACTAGAATGCCCTTAAGTGGATTAAAGGGTTAGAAATAAAGGGGAGGGCATTAAGGTCATTTGGCTTTCTAAATATGGGAATTACTGAGACTTTATGTTAGTGGAAATTGTAGAGAAGTGTAGAAGTCTGAAAAAGAAGGAAAAGGAAGGAAAAGAAAGGGAGAAAACAGAGAGAGTTTTCTAGGTCGGTTTATACTTCCTTCATCAGTTTCTTGAGGATATTTTTGGAGAAAAGCTCAGAGGAGAGCTGGGATAGGCTGAGCATCAAGGATCCTAAGCTAGGTTTGAGGAATTGGCAGAGGTTTAGCAAGAACTCACCAACACTTGAGGTAAGATTCTATAAGTTCCTTCAGTTCTTGTTTTGGTGTTTAGCAAAGATATTTAAGCTGTGTTGATGGGGAATTTTAGGAAAGTTGGAGCCAAGAATTGAGGAAGAGCAAGCCAAGGAAGTCTAGAGGCACCTTGAGGTCGAAATTCCACCAAAGGTATAAATTCTAAGCTTCTAACTTTGTTGTTCAACTGGTTTCTGCTGAGTTTTAATGTCTAGAAGTGGCTATGGTGAATTTTGAGTTTGGGGATGCATGTGCTTGAGTTCTAGGTATTTGGGGTGCTTGGGATGAGTGGAGTGTGTTTATAAGGTTGTTTTTGAGGTTGGCAAAGGTTTGGAGAGGTTTTGGTTGAGTTTGGTTCGAGGAAATTGCAGGAAGGGAAAACTGGTGTTGGTCTGTCTGTGACTAGCGCTACAGCGCTAGCCTTTGGGCGCTGTAGCGCTAGGCCATGCATGCTGAGGGGATTTTGCTTCTATCTATAGCGCTATAGCACCCTCCCATGAGCGCTGTAGCACTACCCTGTCTTCTGAAGGGGATTTTAGGGTTGTTTGCAAGGGTTTTTGACCAAGGGTTTGGGGTTTGATTCCACCCCCTTGTTTGGTGGAACTAGGACTTCCCGGGGGCTCGGGATTGGCCCCAAGGCTAGGTTTTGGACTTGAGGATTGATGATGACTTTGGCCTATGGTTGTGTATAGGTGAGCGCTAGGGCTCGAGAGGGATCGTGCTCAAGGAGTCAAGTGATCAAAGCTAGCAAATTGAAAGGTAAGAAAACTGCACCCGGCTATGTGTTTGTGATGGGACTAAGTGCTCCCGATATTTGTATCGTGTCAATGATGGTATTATGCCATGGGACATGTGTTAGCAGCCTAAGAGTACCGTACACAATATTTGCGCACAGGGTGCGGCTTGGCCGCTGGTAGCCGAGGACAACTTAATATTCACTGAGCTTGGTTTAAGCGGGCCGGAGTCAGTGGGATAACGGAGGGAGCGGCCTGAGGGCGCTAGCCCTAGTTATCATTTGTGAACTGTGCATGATATGAGTTGATATGTTTAGTATGTGGGATACTTGATTATACTGAATGATTATCTGGCTGAGATTATGTGATGCAATATGAGATTTTGATTTGTCTGTTGATTGCTTATGCTCTGTTGTTGTGTTTTCTTGCTGGGCCTTGGCTCACGGGTGCTACGTGGTGCAGGTAAAGGCAAGGGCAAGCTGGACCAATCTTGAGATGGAGAGCTGTGGGGTTGAATGTACATAGCCAGTTGTTTGATCGCCATGGTCGAGGAGTGGATCAGGACAGGGATTGCCTAACTGTCTGTTTTGCCTTAATATGGCTTGCTATTGTATCTAAACCTTATGACTTTTGTAAACGGTCTTTAAACTTAATGTTTTTGGGATCCCGTGTAAACAGATAATGTTTCTTAATGAAAATGCGACTTTTGAGACCAAAACATTTTAACCCTAGTTCCTCTATAGTTTCAGTAACACGTTTTTAATTGACTGACTTGATTAGCAAGTCTAGCACTTTATAAACACACAGTGTAACGGTCTTGGCTATCCAGGGCGTTACAGAACTCCTGGTTATGTTATATAAGTTCTTTGATTGACTTGTTAGGGTCTGTCATAATGATCAGGCTAGAAACTTTTGTTTTTGGAACTCATTAATGTAGATGGCTGGGGACATAGTATACAGATATGGAATCTATGTCTTCTCGCAAGAGATTGATTGATGGTTCTCTTAAGGGTTGACTTTTGGGACTGAAAGGTTATTGAGCTCAAATTCATAATTTAGTTATGAATTAACCTTCACTAGTAAAGTCAATGGTACTTAAGGAAACAAGAGATAATTAAAAGGGTAAAACGGTAATTTTATTCCTGATTAATTATGAACCATTATTAGAGGGTCAAGTTGTATGCAATGATTACAGCAATGGACGTTTTATAATTATAAAGTACTCAATAAATGAAATGTCTATAATTACAAGAATGCAGTCTCATATTTATAGTGGAATAATCATAAGATTAATAAATTAAGATTATTTAATTAAAGAGTTTAATTAATAATCTCAAATTTATTGGAGCTTGGAATTATAGGTCCATAGGTCCCCATAGTGGCTCTATCAACACTATTCAAGGTAAGAGTTGATATGAAGAGAAAAATAGTTTAAAGACATATTTAAGAAGAAATTTGTTCTTCAGGCCAAATATGCAATTGTATGATAATATTGATTAATTAATTAATTACAAATTAGTTGTAGTTAACAAAATTAATTAATATTAATTATTGTATAATTTTTGAAATTATATTAAATAATTAAATTAATTTCAAATTTTAATTAAATAATTAATTAATTATAATTTTCGAAATTATAATGAATTAAATATATATTCGATAATATTGGATTTAATTAATTGGTAGAATTAATTAAATATCTTAATTTGAGTGGGAGATAATAATCTGATAAGTTCAAATTGGATTTGAATTTAAAAGATTAATATTTATTCAAATAATTAATTATATTTGATAATTAATTAAAAAGATAATTAATTTAAATTTGAATTAGTTATTAGGTTGTTAGATCTTATCTGACAAAGTTCTTTGAATAAATAATTAAATAAAAATTGAAAAAAACCAACATCCCTAAAAATAGGGATGCTACACGTGCACACACAGTCCATGGCGTGTATGGCTATTTTTCAGGAATAGGATTTTCATTTTTATTTAATTAATTAATGGATAATTCAAAAAATTGGTTTTTGGGTATTTTCATTAATAAAATAAATAATTAATTAAAAAATAAATTGTAAGTTGGTTATAGATTTATTTTTTAAATTTGAATATTTTCTTTTAAGTATGACTAATCAAAAAATATTCAGATATCTGAGACAACTTAGTCTATTCGCTCTGTGAAAAATAGAACAATAGTTTTCTCTCCCTGAAAAATAAAGAACCAATTCCCAAGTCTATTATCTTGATCTCATGTGTTGAGTACATCAAGTAGGAACACAAATAAACTATCATTCATTCTCTAAGTGCCCACACACTTCTTGAGGTGTAGAGAACGCTTTGGAAGATCTTGGTGTGAGTACCTGGGAGCGGCTTGGATAGGAAGATCGTTCTAAATACGAAAAGATAGCAAGGACACTTGATAGGCTTCAAGTGGTATGAATTCTATCTTTAATTTGCTTATGATTAATGTATGTATATTAATGGATCCGCATATTTAACGGTAGTTTAAATATGTTACAAAAATTTTGTTGTACATTGGGCCAATCCCACCACCTTTCCGCTGCGTATTTGGAAATTCGTTCCTAACACTTGAACCATTAAAACTACTATACATAGACACTATTTTCGAAGAAACATACATAAGAAACATTCACAACTTTATTAAAAACTCTAAAGTAAATATTGAAATACATAAAAGAGCGGTATGGGATCCCATTATTTTAAAATAAAACATAACTTTAAACTAAATGAAGTTGTTTACAAAGCTAAATACGGAAAATACATAAAAACATGATAAAAAGACTAAAAAATAACGTCGTCCTCGAATCGTCACGCAGTCCATCGAATCTCTTCTTCCTCAATACACAAGCCAAGCTACCATGAATCCTTTCGCCGCCATATCTATTTTCCTGCATCACATAAAAATAAAGGAATGGGCCTAATGCTCAGCAAGGAAAATCTAATAACAACATAAAATATATACATAAACTATATCATAAACATATGTCATATAATACTACAATGACCATCATACTTCTTGGGGCTTGTTAATTAAACAAGTCATATGCCCAATAGATTTGTGGGGCTTGCTAGCTAAGCAAGTCATATGCCCATAAATTATTGGGGCTTGCTAGCTAGACAAGTCATATGCCCAAGGACTATAAACATACTATACATAATGTAAACATAACATAACATAAGCATAACATATCATATAAATATATAAAATCTATCCTATTTTCCTTACCAACATCGAGATATTTGAGAACAATGACGGGATTTGGAACACTCCTAAAACCAACAATAAGAATGTGAGTATTTCTAAAGAAAAGAGATGATAAAGAAGAGAACTAAACCATCAAGAAGAAGCTTACCGAAAAGGAACCTTAAGTTCAAAGAACTTAAATACCTAGGTGGGAATTGAAAAACCGACCTTTCAAAAATACATAGGTGGGGCCGATATATTGCCTCTCCCAGTATTCCCGAGGTTGGTTCGATTGTTCATGCAAAGTCAACATGTTTTTTGTATCTCCCGTGTGGCAATATATCGGCATACGCTGAAATATTAGACACGTAATTACACTTTTTCAACTTAATTTGAATTGGATAAACAGCTTTGACTGAGTCATAATACGGTTTTAAAGCTGCTGGCAGGTCTTAGAGTTTTAAATATTTCTTTTATAAAACTATTCATCAAAAATACTTAATTCCTTAATAAACAAACACATAAAAAATGTCATGATCTTATTAGTTCTATCTAAACCTTATAGTATAATAAATGACATTTTTATAATCAACTATATTAATCAAACCTTATGTTATAATTAATATTCTTAAACCATAGGTTAAACTTATAAAATCTATAAGTGTTGCTACGAGTGTTCAATTAAGTCCCAACTTGAACCAAAATCCACTATAACTATCATACTGCTACTGCTGCTGCTGCTGCTGCTGCTACGACTACTACTACTACTACTACTACTACTACTACTACTACCACTACTACAATAACGCCCTGGTTACCCCAGAACAGTTACAGTGAACAGGAAATTTGACTCGCTACCCGAGTCCTTTGGTTAAAAACGTGATCTAAGTTTTATTATTAGGTTAAGGTGAAAAACTAGTAAAAAGGAAAGGATACTTTGCATTAAATATAAAAACTACTCATGAGCCTTTCATAACGTTTACAAGTTGTTCATAATACAAAAGGTTCGCTACTGTTTCAAATTTACATACCCCGCCGACCTAAGCGGCAAAAATAGGGTAAACCCCTAGTCCCTCTGAGAACTCCCTAACCGTGGTGGTCAGGCGGCCAAATATGTACACAACACTGCCAAGGCTCTCCACTCAAGGTTGGGCGAGCTTCTCTTTCCCTTTACCTGCACCACATAGCACCCATGAGCCAAGGCCCAGCAAGAAAACACAATAAAACATGATATAATATCAACAATGATCATAATAATCATTCAGGAATAACAGTTCCAAAAAAGATAGGTGACGATAGCCAAAAGTCACAAGAGTGGGTACAGCTCCCTTTAGCCATGTGACAATAGGGTCACCAGGGCTTAACTGATAAGTGATTCTTTCATAAGTTTGAACAGGATAGGTGCATGGTGATTGGTCACCAACATAACCTTCCTCCCGACTCTAGAGTCGTAACTATGGACAGCGTCCCCTAGCCCTGTGACAAACAGTCACCGGGGCCATATGCCCTGGCTATGAACATCTGATCTTAGACCAGGCAAGCGCTTATAAGTTCTTCGACCTTAGGGTTGGTCCAGCATTAACACCATAGAGCCATTCAACGCATGTTCATCGACTTTAGGGTCGATCCCTGACTAGTCAGTGCCATAAACAAGTAATCAGCGTTCACTAGCATTTAATATGCAATCTATGTCCACATATACCAACCAACATGCTTCAATAACAAACCATGCATGTCATATACATATACAGGGTGCATCTGTATCCATACACTATTTTCTTACCTCTGGTTCGAGTGAAAGTTATTATAAGAACGACCCCTGAGAACGATCAATCTTTTAGCTCCTTAGCGGTTACCTAGTCACAACCAAATATAAACTCCATTAATGAGAATCCACGTAAATAGGGTCTTAACCTAAGCACCACTCTCGGGACCTCGAAACATGCCCACACAGTGAGTAGATTCGATCCCGGGCCCTAAGGATTGAAACCCCAAGTCAAAAACCTTAAAAACACTCAAAATGGGACTTAGAAAGAACAAGGAAGCGCTACAGCGCTCAACCCCTAGCACCCCAGCGCTATACTCAGAACCACCCAAATGCCAAAAAGCCTCCTGAGGAGCACTGTAGCGCCCTAGGGTGGGCGCTATAGCGCTACCTCCAGACCCAAACTCCCCTGAACCGACCTTCTTCAACTCCTTCGATTCTAACTCGATTTCCAAGCTTCCAAATCCTATTCTTGATGCCAAATGAACCCAAAAACCATCCTAACACACCCCAAACATCACAAGCATGGGAACCCTAGCCAAAACTCCCAACAAAACCAAGAATTCACCCTAGAAATCTCAGCTGTAAAACAGAACCAGAACAAGGCAAACCAGAGAAATCCATGGTTAGAAACTTACCCAAAGTTCAGCTTATGATGCTCTTCAATGATGGAACACACTCCCAAACTCCCAAGGCTTGCTTCCTAAGTTTGAATCCTCAAAATTGGTTCAAAAACCACAAAGAAAGGAGAAGAGAAGAAGGTACGGGAGAGCTCTTAGGCATACTCTATTTTTTCCACTATCTTCTTCAGCTATCAAAGAATATATCTATCCTAGGGGTGAAATGTCCATTTTACCACTAGGTCAATTAATAGTTTCTAAAGGCTCCCAAGGGCATATTTGGTACTTCCCTCCTATCTCGTTAATCATAATTAACACTCTCCAATTCCCGCTATTATCAATAATCTCAAGCGCCAATAATTCACATCCCGTTACCCTTTAATACCCGGTAACGCTCTAATCATTAAAATCACCCCGAGACTCATCCCAAGCCCCGACACTTAAACCTGTTGTGACTAAACCGCTAATCAATATTCTAAGATCGTCTCATGCCGAATAGCTCGAACAAACCCACATTATAATGTGGTCTCAACACACATCATCGACATGCATACAGTCATACAATTATACTCTCAACGAGCCAAATGACCATCACACCCCTGTAATTAAAATGCGGACCCACATGCATGCATTTAACATCATATTATAATATAATTCACATGTACATGCATAAACACATTTAATGGCATAATTAAACAGTTATGGCCCTCCCGGCCTACTAATCCAGCCATTAAACCATATTAGGGAATTCGGGGCATTACAACTACCACTACTACTACCACTACTCCTGCTACTGCTACTGCTACTACTACTACTGCTACTGCTACTGCTACCACTACTACCACCACTACTACCACTACTACTACCATTACTACTACAATCTTCCACCTCTTTCTCTATAATTACATGTATCTTTTGTTATAGAGTTGTAACTTTATTTAATCAATCATTATTTATTTGTAATATTATGTCTAGTGTTGTAATATTCTTACCAATTTCCATTGAGGCAAATATATTTTTCCTAACATTCAAAAGCTTATCCTTTGTTTGTTTCAATGGAAGGTGAGACCATCAAGATTATGAATCAAGACCTAGTGAGGTTGGATAGGTTTGATGGGTCCAATTTCACTAGATGGCAAGACAAGGTGAGATTCCTTTTGACCACTCTCAAAATCGCCTACATTCTAGAGTCCACTCTAGAACCTCTCCCAACGCCATCCGACAAGGACACTCCCGAGGAGATGGAGAAAACAAGGAAGAGGGAGGAGGACAATCTCCTTTGTAGGGGTCATATCCTCAACACACTTTCCGATAGGCTCTATGACCTCTACACTGAGACCAAATCGGCAAAGGAGATATGGGATGCACTTGAGACAAAATTCAAGGCGGAAGAGGAAGGTACCAAAAAGTTTTTGATATCTCAATACTTTGAT